>NC_086448.1:535799942-536099942 GCF_028390025.1 Pseudophryne corroboree
ACGTGGTGCCTGTACGCCGAAAGTGTCCCGCAATTCTTCTGGCCACCGACAGCATCTCTTGCACGCCCCTCTCGTTTTTTAAATAATTCTGCACCACCAAATTCAAGGTATGTGCAAAACATGGGACGTGCTGGAATTTGCCCAGATTTTATGCACACACAATATTGCTGGCGTTGTCCGATGCCACAAATCCACAGGAGAGTCCAATTGGGGTAAGCCATTCTGCGATGATCTTCCTCAGTTGCCGTAAGAGGTTTTTAGCTGTGTGCGTATTCTGGAAAGCGGTGATACAAAGCGTAGCCTGCCTAGGAAAGAGTTGGCGTTTGCGAGATGCTGCTACTGGTGCCGCCGCTGCTGTTCTTGCGGCGGGAGTCCATACATCTACCCAGTGGGCTGTCACAGTCATATAGTCCTGAGCCTGCCCTGCTCCACTTGTCCACATGTCCGTGGTTAAGTGGACATTGGGTACAACTGCATTTTTTAGGACACTGGTGAGTCTTTTTCTGAGGTCTGTGTACATTTTCGGTATCGCCTGCCTAGAGAAATGGAACCTAGATGGTATTTGGTAACGGGGACACAGTACCTCCAACAAGTCTCTAGTTGCCTCTGCAGTAATGATGGATACCGGAACCACGTTTCTCACCGCCCAGGATGCCAAGGCCTCAGTTATCCGCTTTGCAGCAGGATGACTGCTGTGATATTTCATCTTCCTCGCAAAGGACTGTTGGACAGTCAATTGCTTGGTGGAAGTAGTAAAAGTGGTCTTACGAGTACGACTTCCCCTCTGGGATGACCATCGACTCCCAGCAGCAACAACAGCAGCGCCAGCAGCAGTAGGCGTTACACGCAAGGATGCATCGGAGGAATCCCAGGCAGGAGAGGACTCGTCATAATTGCCAGTGACATGGCCTGCAGGACTATTGGCATTCCTGGGGAAGGAGGAAATTGACACTGAGGGAGTTGGTGGGGTGGTTTGCGCGAGCTTGGTTACAAGAGGAAGGGATTTACTGGTCAGTGGACTGCTTCCGCTGTCGCCCAAAGTTTTTGAACTTGTCACTGACTTATGATGAATGCGCTGCAGGTGACGTATAAGGGAGGATGTTCCGAGGTGGTTAACGTCCTTACCCCTACTTATTACAGCTTGACAAAGGCAACACATGGCTTGACAAATGTTGTCCGCATTTCTGTTGAAATACTTCCACACCGAAGAGCTGATTTTTTTGGTATTTTCACCAGGCATGTCAATGGCCCTATTCCTCCCACGGACAACAGGTGTCTCCCCGGGTGCCTGACTTAAACAAACCACCTCACCATCAGAATCCTCCTGGTCAATTTCCTCCCCAGCGCCAGCAACACCCATATCCTCCTCATCCTGGTGTACTTCAACACTGACATCTTCAATCTGACTATCAGGAACTGGACTGCGGGTGCTCCTTCCAGCACTTGCAGGGGGCGTGCAAATGGTGGAAGGCGCATGCTCTTCACGTCCAGTGTTGGGAAGGTCAGGCATCGCAAACGACACAATTGGACTCTCCTTGTGGATTTGTGATTTCGAAGAACGCACAGTTCTTTGCTGTGCTTTTGCCAGCTTGAGTCTTTTCATTTTTCTAGCGAGAGGCTGAGTGCTTCCATCCTCATGTGAAGCTGAACCACTAGCCATGAACATAGGCCAGGGCCTCAGCCGTTCCTTGCCACTCCGTGTGGTAAATGGCATATTGGCAAGTTTACGCTTTTCCTCCGACAATTTTATTTTAGATTTTTGAGTCCTTTTTTTACTGATATTTGGTGTTTTGGATTTTACATGCTCTGTACTATGACATTGGGCATCGGCCTTGGCAGACGACGTTGCTGGCATTTCATCGTCTCGGCCATGACTAGTGGCAGCAGCTTCAGCACGAGGTGGAAGTGGATCTTGATCTTTCCCTATTTTTGGAACCTCAACATTTTTGTTCTCCATATTTTAATAGGCACAACTAAATGGCACCTCAGGTAAACAATGGAGATGGATGGATACTAGTATACTTATGGATTGACGAGCGACTGCCGACACAGAGGTAGCTACAGCCGTGGACTACCGTACTGCGTCTGCTGCTAATATAGACTGGATGATAATGATATAAAAAATATATATATATATCACTACTGCAGCCGGACAGGTATATATTATATAATGACGGACCTGCTGGACACTGTCAGCTCAGCACTGCAGACTCCTAAAGTAAGCTACTAGTAGTATCAAGAAGATAGAAAAAAAAAAAAAACACCACAGGTAGGTGGTATACAATTATGGATGGACTAGCGACTGCCGACACAGAGGTAGCTACAGCCGTGGACTACCGTACTGCGTCTGCTGCTAATATAGACTGGATGATAATGAGATATAAAATATATATATATATCACTACTGCAGCCGGACAGGTATATATTATATAATGACGGACCTGCTGGACACTGTCAGCTCAGCACTGCAGACTCCTAAAGTAAGCTACTAGTAGTATCAAGAAGACAGAAAAAAAAAATAAACACCACAGGTAGGTGGTATACAATTATGGATGGACTAGCGACTGCCGACACAGAGGTAGCTACAGCGTGGACTACCGTACTGCGTCTGCTGCTAATATAGACTGGATGATAATGAGATATAAAATATATATATATCACTACTGCAGCCGGACAGGTATATATTATATAATGACGGACCTGCTGGACACTGTCAGCTCAGCACTGCAGATTCCTAAAGTAAGCTACTAGTATCAAGAAGATAGAAAAAAAAAAAAAACACCACAGGTAGGTGGTATACAATTATGGATGGACGAGCGACTGCCGACACAGAGGTAGCTACAGCCGTGGACTACCGTACTGCGTCTGCTGCTAATATAGACTGGATGATAATGATATAAAAAATATATATATATATATATATCACTACTGCAGCCGGACAGGTATATATTATATAATGACGGACCTGCTGGACACTGTCAGCTCAGCACTGCAGACTCCTAAAGTAAGCTACTAGTAGTATCAAGAAGATAGAAAAAAAAAAAACACCACAGGTAGGTGGTATACAATTATGGATGGACGAGCGACTGCCGACACAGAGGTAGCTACAGCCGTGGACTACCGTACTGCGTCTGCTGCTAATATAGACTGGATGATAATGATATAAAAAAAATATATATATATATCACTACTGCAGCCGGACAGGTATATATTATATAATGACGGACCTGCTGGACACGGTCAGCAGAATGCGTTTATAGAATAAAAACACCACACGACGAGTGTTTAACTTTTTCAGGCAGACAATCACAATATACTGGTGGTCAGTGGTCACTGGTCAGTCACACTGGCACTGGCAGTGGCACTCTGACAGCAAACGTGTGCACTGTTAAAATATGTACTCCTGCTATAACTGCTCCCCAGTCTCCCCCACAATTAAGCTGTGTGAGCAGTGAGCACTCAGCACAGTCAGATATACAGTATTACATAGATAATGCAGCACACTGAGGGCACACTGAGGCTGAGCACAGATATGGTATGTGACTGTGTCACACTGTGTATCGTTTTTTTTCAGGCAGAGAACGGATTAATTAAACTGGTGGTCACTGGTCACACTATCAGCAAGTAGTACTCCGTCCTAATATGCTCCCCAAAATTAGTAAATCAAGTGTCTCTACTCTCTACTACTCTCTAGTCTACTCTAAACGGAGAGGTCGCCAGCCACGTCCTCTCCCTATCAATCTCAATGCACGTGTGAAAATGGCGGCGACGCGCGGCTCCTTATATAAAATCCGAGTCTTGCGATAGAATACGAGCCTCGCGAGAATCCGACAGCGGGATGATGACGTTCGGGCGCGCTCGGGTTAGCCGAGCAAGGCGGGAAGATCCGAGTCTGCCTCGGACCCGTGTAAAAAGCGTGAAGTTCGGGGGGGTTCGGTTTCCGAGAAACCGAACCCGCTCATCACTAATTAGTACCCTAATAGAACATACTGTACAGAGATACTAAGTACGGTGCTTTGGCATCCAGTTAAAAGCTGTTCGTGCTAATTAGTACAGTAGTAGAACATACTGTACAGAGATACTAAGGACAGTGATTTGGCATCTAGGAACTTAGGGAGGAGCTTTTATCTCTCCATTATACATAGAAAGATTAAACTTGCCACTGTACGTTACAAGCTGTTCGTGCTAATTAGTACACTAGTAGAACATAGTGTACAGAGATACTAAGGACGGCAATTTGGCACCCAGGAATTTAGGGAGGAGCTTTTATCTCACTCCATCATACTTAGAAAGATTACAATGGAGAGAGATTAAAGCTCCTCCCTAAGTTCGTGGATGCCAAATCACTGTACTTAGTATCTCTGTATGTTCTACTAGTGTACTAATTAGCATGAACAGCTTGTAACGTACAGTGGCAAGTGTAATTTTTCTAAGTATAATGGAGAGAGAGAAAAAACTCCTCCCTATGTTCCTAGATGTCAAATTACCATGCTTAGCATTTCTGTACAGTATTTCCTATCTAGCCAGAAACCCTGCATCCTCTGCAAGCTAGGCGGACAACTGGAGGGGACCCAATACACAGTTGCTTCCGGTTTCCCTTTCCAGTGTCTCATAAACTATTGGTTGGTCTGCCCCGAAAGCCAAGAGTCTCCTCTTTTGTATGGTACCAGTCCTGAGATATCAGTACACAATGTGGACCCATTTTCCCATAGACTATAATGGGCCCGTTAATTCAGACCCACCATGGGTTCCGACACTTGCCATGAGCCTTGTGGGGGTCACAGAAACTTGGGGTTGGTACCCTCCGGTAGCTAATTGTCTCCTCTTCCATACCAACCTAGCGATGAAGGCTCCCACCTCCCACGCTGAGAGTCCTAGGTTTGAGTCCCAAAGTGCCAACCTTTTTTTTTTTTATATGTTCCCGTGACATTCACTTTATTATTTTTTTTTGTTATACATTCAATGAAAGGGTGCACACAGGTTTCACATAAATCAAAGTAAATCTGCAGCAGCGATTCATTCCGCTATATACAAATACACAGCGGTAATGAGTATAAATTAGTGTATTCCGACGCAACTGACTGAGCAACACGGTACTGTAGATCGTCGGCATTTGTGTATTGTACCGGACCTGAACTCCCTCCCTGTCCACTGCATTACCTGTGCAGGCTCCTATGGGGGAAGGGCGATGGGGGTAGGCAGAGGTGGTGGAAAATACCGTGCTTTTGAATTACAAGTATTAGCGTCCAAGTCCCCTAAGGCATAAACCAACACCAATGGGAAGGAAGTGCCAACCTTTTTTTTAATGTGTTCCTGTAACATTCACTTTATTATTATTTTTGTTCTTTGTTATACATTCAATGGAAGGGTGCACACAGGTTTCACATAAATCAGAGTGGGCAGGGGATTTTCCTACATACAGTAGTATACTGTTGCACATGTCTTGTAACCTGATCGGAACTCCCTCTCTGTCTACTGCATGTACTTTGCAGGCTCCCAGGGGGTAAGGGGAAAGTGGGATGTTGGTAGGGCGAGGCAGTGGAAAATACCGTGTTCAAAGAAAAGGCATAATCAAAACCATGGGGAACTTTGCGGTGTATCATTAAGTGCATATACCTTGCCTATCCCTATCGACCCTGTTTATTTTAGCTAGGGGATTCTGACGATTCTGACGCTTCTTCAGAATTGCCCCGTGACCTACAAAATCTGTGCTGTTACTTGCTCCATAGCCGAGGGCCTCCATGGGGCGAGGAGTCACAGGCGGTAGCCATTTCAATTGAGTCTGCCCTGCTACAGAATTTTATGCGTACCGTATGGTGCATAGAACCTTGACAGTAGAAACTCTCCTGCAGCTTTGCCCTGCTTTATGTAAAACTTGTGTTTTGTCAGTTTGCTATGCGATCGAGCCCGGTGTAACGTAATGTGCATAGACCTCGCTTATCTCTATCACCCCTGTGTATTTTGGCTAGGGGACTGTGACGCTCCTTCAGCATTGCCCCGTAGCCTACAATACATGCCATCTCTCACTCCATATCCAAGCGCTGCCTGCCACGTGGTTGGGGTTCAGGGGCCATTTTGCCAGTGTGCTGTGCGATTGAGTCCGGTGTACCGTAATGTGCATAGACCTCGCTTATTCCTATCGCCCCTGTGTATTTTAGCTAGGGGATTGTGACGCTTCTTCAGCATTGCCCCATAGCCTGCAAAATCTGGACTGTTACTTGCTACATAGCCTAGGGCCTCCGTGGGGCAAGGATTCATAGGTGGTAGCCATTTCTATTGAGTCTGCCCTGCTACAGAATTGTATGTGTACTGTACGGTGCATAGAACCTTAACAGTAGAACCGCTCCTGCAGCTTTGCCCTGGTTTATGGGAATAAAAAAATAATAAAGTGTCTGGAAAAAACTAACATGCGTTCGTACTTTAGAAATCGAACTCGGGACTCTGAGTATAGGAAGCGGAACACTTCACCACTTCGCCGCGGACAGATGAATAAATCCATTGGTTTTGATTATGCTGTAATGGCTACGGGATTAGGATGCTAACATACTGTACAAAATTCCTAATCTCAAGAGGCAATAGTGAACTTCTAACACGTCCATTTGCGACAGTGTACACTACTGGTTTTATGTTGTTTTGTCTGCGGGACTTGGACGCTCACATATTCATAAAGTACTGTAGATGGATCATATACTGTATGCTGTACTATTTGCGTCTGTACCGTATATACTGTATTAAATAATGCAGCATAATGAGTATTTACTGTATTAAATAATGCAGCGTAATGAGTATTTACTGTATGCAGCGTAATGAGCTGCTTAGTAAAGTAGTAAATATTATATATTTCAGTATTGTATTTTACGGGAGACCACACGCATGCGCAGTGGTGATTGTAAAAAGCGACATCTGGTGGATGATCGCAGGTATTACACGTAAAGGTAACGTCAAACGCTCTGTCTGCCTCCGTGCGATTAGGTACGCCTCTCTGTTACTAGGCGCGCCTCCCTACGCCCCGGTACACTGCGTATGCTCGATCGGGACAAACGCCTCAGCCAGTCAAAATAAAGGTGGCTACATCTGTATATGTATATATATATATATATATATATATATATATACACATATACACACAGGTTGACTATCTCTTATCCAAAATGCTTGGGACCAGAAGTATTTTGGATTTCTGATTTTTCCGTATTTTGGAATAATTGCATACCATAATGAGATATCATGGCGATGGGACCCAAGTCTAAGCAGCCTGAAGGTCTTATAATACAATATTTTTAATAACTTTGTGTATTAAATAGAGATGAGCGGGTTCGGTTCTCAGAGAACCGAACCGTACCGAACTTCACCATTCGAGTCCGGTTCCGAGCCAGGCTCAGGTTTTCCCGCCTGACTTGGAAACCAGAATGAGGCAAAATGTCATCATCCCGCTGTCGGATTCTCACAGGGTTTGGATTCCATATAAGGAGCTGCGCGTCCCTGCCATTTTCACTCCGGCATTGGAGAGTGTAGAGAGAGCACGTGTCTCTGTCCTCAGTGTCCTCTGTGGTAGAGTCTTCTGCTGTATTTGTCCAGTCACAGTGTTTGTGTCCTCTTGCTGCCATATGCCCATTGCTGCTGTGTTGTGCTGCATCAGATCAGTGGTGGTGTATTGTGCTGCATCAGTCCAGTGGTAGTGTCCTGTGCATCAGCCATCAGTCATTCCAGTGACCAGGCAGTCACAGTGTTTGTGTCCTCTTGCTGCCATATGTCCATCGCTGCTGTGTTGTGCTGCATCAGTTCAGTGTTGCTGTGTTGTTCTGCATCAGATCAGTGGTAGTGTCCTGGCCATCAGTCATTTCAGTGACAAGGCAGTCACAGTGGTATACGCTGCTGCTATATGTCCACTGCTGCCATATTATAATAATAATAATAATAATAACAACAACAACAAGTCCCTTACAGTGTTGCTGTGTTGTGCTGCATCAGACCAGTGGCAATGTCCTGGCCATCAGTCATTCCAGTGACCAGGCAGTCACAGTGGTATACACTGCTGCTATATGTCCACTGCTGCTGTATTATAATAATAATAAAGAAAACAACAACAACAACAACAACAACAAGTCCCTTACAGTGTTGCTGTGTTGTGTTTCATCAGACCAGTGGTAGTGTCCTGGCCATCAGTGATTCCAGTGACCAGGCAGTCACAGTGGTATACGCTGCTGCTATATGTCCACTGCTGCTGTGTTATTATCTCCTATATAATAGCCCAGATCTGTGACTTTGTGAATCATTTGCTAATGCTGGGCGGAGTCACAGCACTGGGCGGAGTTAGTCAAATGAGTCACAGATCTGGCCACATCTATAGGAGACTAGGAGCAGAAGCAGATAGTATGGGCATGGCACAGGCAGGGGTTCATACCTCCCAGCTTTCTTCAGGCAGAAGGAGGGACACACAAGCGGCGAAAAGGGGGCATGGCCAACGACAAAGGGGCGTGGCTTTACGGGAGGGCCCCCGTTTTCGTCAGTGAGGGGGCATGCCCAGCGCTCTGTGAGCTGCTGGCATGCCCCCAGGGGCTGATTATGAGTTCGGGGGGCCCAGGGCACTTGAGACAGGGGAGCCCTATCTCATTGCTGTGCCTGCTGTGGGGTTGGGGGCGTGGTCTAATCGCGCCCGCGAGTCCACGCCCCCTTATGTAAATTCCTGATTTATTTATTTTTATGGAATTTTGGCCCCTCAGCTAGGGCTAAATCCAGGGGAGGTGGTCGCTCACCCCTACACACCCACACAGGCAGAAGAAAGCAGGGAGACTGCTGCCTCCCTGCAACACCACAGACCTGCCAACACGCAGCAGCGTGTGCTGACTGTAGCACAATGCTGCCGCTGTTGCTGGCAGGACGGGGAAGCTTCTGTGCTGGGACAGAGCTATTCGAGCCGGGGGGCCCACTAAAACTGTGGGGCCAACGGTACGTACCCCCTGCCCCCCCCCCCCTTAATCCGGCTCTGCTGCTGGAACCCCCCTTTAATCCGTACCCCCTGATGCCCCCTCTCCCTCTGTCTCCACTATTCACCGCTGCTCTGCTAAGCAGTACAGCGAGTACAGGAGCTTTCCAACTGCCCCCCCCCCCCCACCCCCACCGCGGGACACTGCGACCCGCGGGTGGGACAGCAGGACAGACCCCAAAAAATGGGACTGTCCCGCGAAAAACGGGACAGTTGGGAGGTATGGGGGTGTGTGAGGTGTATGCCGTACATACAGACGGGCACCGGCTCACTGTGTGCTTGACCCCCCACATCAGCATACTCAGCAGGGTCTCTCTGGCGTGGAGGAGCGTCACTTTCTGCCACACTCCACGCTTCTTAGCTGCAGTTTTGTGGGGCACCTGCCGCTGTGCAGGTTCCGTACTGCCTCTGTTATCTCCAGCCCCGGCAACCCCACTGCTAGCTGCAGCGTTGCCGCCCGCAGTGAGGTGCGCCCAGCTCCTTCACACACTTTAGCTGGCGGGCAGCGCTGCAGAAGTCCGAGCTGCTTGCAGGCTCCGACCCCCTCCTCCCTCCAGCTGCAGCGTCTCCTGGGGGCTAACCAGTCACTCCCAGTCTCCCCTTACCACAGTGCCCGGCAGCTGCGCGAGGTCTGCGGTGTGTGACTGAGGAGGGGGGAGGGATGCGGACGGGCAGAGGAAGCAGGACTCCAGCCTAAGAGAGTCAGTCATGCCAGCAGCAGATCCCAACAGGTTGGAGTGGAACAGCAGCAGCCAGCAGCAGTGACTCCGGTAACACACATCTGTCTGTCACCACTGTCCTGTCCCTAATACCAATCTCTCCCATGCCCTGTGTTCTGTCATGTCCCTGTCACCCCTGGCCGTGCCCTGTCACCCTTATCCTGGCCCTTTCACCCTTATCCTGGCCCTGTCACCCTTATGCTGGCCCTGTTACCCCTATCCTGGCCCTGTCACCCCTGTGCTTGCCCTGTCAACCCTATACTGGCCCTGTCACCCCTGTCCTGGTCCTGCCGCCCCTACCCTGGCCCTGTCACCCTTATCCTTGCCCCGTCGCCCCTGTCCTGGCCCCGTCACCCCTGTTCTGACCTTGTCACCCCTGTCCTGGCCCCGTCACCCCTGTTCTGACCCTGTCACCCCTGTCCTGGCCCTGTTACTGCATACCCTCCAACTACCTTTTTGGCAGGTACAGTACCCGCAGCGCCTCCAGACCCCTCCCCAATGCACCACTCCCCCGCACCTTCGACTCCACCACATGCGGCACTCCACCCCTCCCCCACACGCTGTGCCTCCAGACCCCCTACACCACCCGCGGCTCCCACTCCTCCACCCCTTCACCATCCACAGCACCTCCAGACCCCCTCCACCATCCACCCCCCATATACGTCTCCCCCCACACCTGCCCCCCTCCCCCTGCAGCATCTGCAGACACCCTCCTCCATCCGCGGTCCCCCCCCTCACCCACCCATGGCACCCCTGCACCTGCCCCTCCACCACCTGCAGCATCTGCAGACACCCTCCTCCATCCGCGGTCCCCCCCTCACCCACCCCTCCCCCACCCATGGCACCCCTGCACCTGCCCCTCCACCACCTGCAGCACCTCCGGACCTCCTTCTTCATCCGCCGCACCACCCGTACCTGCCCCTCCCCTACCCACGGCGCCTGCGAACCCCTACCCCACCCCCGGCACCCCTGCCCCTTCCCATCCTACAGCACCTCCGGAACCCTTCACCCATCCGCAACATCCCCACACCTGCCTCTCTCCCACCCGTGGCACCCCTGCCTCTCCCCCACCTGCAGTGCCTCCGGACCCCTCCCCCATCTGCAGCCCCCACTCCTCTGCCCCTCCCCCACCCGCAGCACCTCCCGACCCTTCCCCATCCGGGCCCCCCCCCCCGCTTCCGCCCCCCCTCCACCAGCAGCATCTACAGACACCCTCCCCCATCCGCAGTCCCCCCCGCACCTGCTACATTCTGTACATCGTGCAGGTGCTGTTCACGCTGTCGCAAGGGGCTGCGCCTCCTTCACCATCGCACGCCCTTTCATTGTGCAATATTTAACCACTAACAAAGGAATGCAGGTAATACTCCATATAATACAAATATTGAACCCCAGAAAGGCATGCAAGGGTTAAGGGGGCGCAGCCCCTTGCGACGGTGTGAAGAGCACCCGTAGGGCGCGATGAAGCACCTTGTAATAATAATAATAATAACAACAAGTCCCTTACAGTGTTGCTGTGTTGTGCTGCATCAGACCAGTGGTAGTGTCCTGGCCATCAGTCATTCCAGTGACCAGGCAGTCACAGTGGTATACGCTGCTGCTATATGTCCACTGCTGCCGTATTATAATAATAATAATAATAATGATAACAACAACAACATCACGTCCCTTACAGTGTTGCTGTGTTGTGCTGCATCAGACCAGTGGTAGTGTCCTGGCCATCAGTCATTCCTGTGCCGCATATAGTGTTATATAACTCCAAAAAAATAATGGAGAACAAAATAGGGAAAGATCAAGAACCACTTCCTCCTAGTGCTGAAGCTACTGCCATTAGCCATGACATAGACGATGAAATGCCATCAATGTCGTCTGCCAAGGCCAATGCCCAATGTGATAGTAGAGGGCATGTAAAATACAAAAAGCCAAAGTTCAGTAAAAAGACCCAAAAAAAGAAATTTAAATGGTCTGAGGAGAAACGTAAACTTGCCAATATGCCATTTACAACACGGTGTGGCAAGGAACGGCTGAGGCCCTGGCCTATGTTCATGACTAGTGGTTCAGCTTCACATGACGATGAGGCCCTCATAACTGAGGCCTTGACACTTATGTTGGTGTTAGACGTGCGTTCGGTATCCGCCATTAGTGCAGTGGGATTTAGACAATTGATGGAGGTATTGTGTCCCAGGTACCCAATCCCATCTAGATTCCACTTCACTAGGTAGGCGATACTGAGATTTTGCCATTTAATTCCAGTGATTTGGACGTATAATTCCAATGATTTTGCCATTTAATTCCAGTGATTTTGCCATTTAATTCCAGTGATTTGGACGTATAATTCCAGTGATTTGGACGTATAATTCCAGTTGGTATTGTTTGTGTTACTTGGCTTAGTCATACAGCTACCTCATTGCACCTCTTCGACATCTTTGCATGTGGTGCTGTTTGGGGCCTAGTTTTTGAAAAGTGCCATCCTGTCTTACACTGCCGTATGAGTCAAGGGTACTGCTGTATTAGTCCTGGGGTACTACCATTTAAGTCCACCAATTGCAGATTTTTTTTTAAATGTTAGGGGTGTGCTGGAGATGCTGTCAGTGGACCACTCTCGACATTCAGCCACTGCGTGACACTACTAGATGGGCCAGGAGATTGTGTCGCTTAGCTTAGTCATATAGCAACCTTGGTGCACCTTTTTTTCTTCTTTGCATCATGTGCTGTTTGGGGACTATTTTTTTAAAGTGCCATCCTGTCTGACACTTCCGTATATGTCCAGTGGTACTGCCATTTAATTCCAGTGATTTGGACGTATAATTCCAGTGATTTTGCAGTATTATTACAGTGATATTACTGTATAATTCCAGTGATTTTGCCATTTAATTCCAGTGATTTTGCCATTTAATTCCAGTGATTTGGTCGTATAATTCCAGTGATTTTGTCATTTAATTCCAGTGATTTTGCAATTTAATTCCAGTGATTTTGATGTATAATTCCAGTGGTAATTGTTTGTGTCGCTTGGCTTAGTCGTACAGCTACATCATTGCATCTCTTCGACATCTTTGCATGAGGTGCTGTTTGGGGCCTAGTTTTTTAAATGTGCCATCCTGTCTGACACTGCCGTATGAGTCCAGGGGTACTGCAATATTAGTCCTGGGGTGCTGCCATATAAGTCCACCAATTGCAGAATTTTTTAAGGGCATGCTGGAGATGCTGTCAGTGGACCACTCTCGACATTCAGCTACTGCGTAACACTACTAGATGGGCCAGGTGGTTGTATCGCTTAGCTTAGTCATACAGCAACCTCGGTGCACCTTTTTTTCTTCTTAGCATCATGTGCTGTTTGTGGACTATTTTTTTAAAGTGCCATCCTGTCTGACACTTCCGTATATGTCCAGTGGTACTGCCATTTAATTCCAGTGATTTGGACGTATAATTCCAGTGATTTTGCAGTATTATTACAATGATTTTGCAGTATAATTCCAGAGATTTTGCCATTTAATTCCAGTGATTTGGACGTATAATTCCAGTGATTTGGTCGTAAAATTCCAGTGATTTTGCCATTTAATTCCAGTGATTTTGCCATTTAATTCCAGTGATTTGGACATATAATTCCAGTGATTTTGCCATTTAATTCCAGTGATTTTGTCATTTAATTCCAGTGATCCTGCCGTAAAATTCCAGTAATCCTGCCGTATAATTACAGTAGTACTGGCGTATAATTACAGTGATCCTGCCGTATAAATCCAGTGATCCTGCCGTATAATTACAGTGGTACTGACGTATAAGTCCAGTCCAGTGATACTGCCGCATATATATATATATATATATATATATATATACCCTGTTGCAAAGCCGATTACTGAGGCCATAACAACTATGCTGGTGTTAGACGTGCGTCCGGTATCCACCATTAGTGCAGTGGGACCGCGCAGTGCCAACCGTAGATGGGCCAGGTGTTTGTGCCGCACACTTGTGTCGCTTAGCTTAGTCATACAGCTACCTCATTGCCCTCTTTTACTTCTTGACATCTGTGCTGTTTGGGGACTATTTTTTTAAAGTGCCATCCTGTCTGACACTTCCGTATATGTCCAGTGATACTGCCATTAATTCCAGTAATTTGTAAGTATAATTCCAGTGATTTTGCCATTTAATTCCAGTGATTTGGCCGTATAATTCCAGTGATTTTGCAGTATAATTCCAGTGATTTTGCTATTTAATTCCAGTGATGTGGACGTATAATTCCAGTGATTTGGACATATAAATCCAGTGGGAATTGTTTGTGTCGCTTGGCTTAGTCGTACAGCTACCTCATTGCACCTCTTCTACATCTTTGCATGAGGTGCTGTTTGGGGCCTAGTTTTTAGAAAAGTGCCATCCTGTCTGACACTGCAGTGCCACTCCTAGATGGGCCAGGTGTTTGTGCCGCTTAGCTTGGTCATACAGCCACCTCGGTGCTACTTTTAGGCCTAAAAACAATATTGTGAGGTATGAGGTGTTCAGAATAGACTGGAAATGAGTGGAAATTAATGTTATTGAGGTTAATAATACCATAGGAGCAAAATTACCCCCAAATTCTGTGATTTTATCTGTTTTTATGTTTTTTAAAAAAATCATCCAGATCCAAAACACGAAAGGGTGGTTTTGGCAAAACCAAGCCAAAACCAAAACACGAAAGTGGAATTAGAACCAAAACCAAAACACAAAACACGAAAAGTGCCATCTGCACATCTCTAGTATTAAACAACGTTTGTTTACATTGAGCCATCAGAAAACAAAGGTTTCACTATCTCACTCTCACTCAAAAAATTCCTAATTTCAGAATATTCCGTATTTTGGAATATTTGGATATGGGATACTCAACCTGTATATATATTATTAGAGATGTGCACCGGAAATTTTTCGGGTTTTGTGTTTTGGTTTTGGGATCGGCTCCGCGGCCGTGTTTTGGGTTCGAACGCGTTTTGGCAAAACCTCACCGAATTTTTTTTGTCGGATTCAGGTGTGTTTTGGATTCGGGTGTTTTTTTCAAAAAACCCTAAAAAACAGCTTAAATCATAGAATTTGGGGGTCATTTTGATCCCAAAGTATTATTAACCTCAATAACCATAATTTCCACTCATTTTCAGTCTATTCTGAACACCTCACACCTCACAATCTTATTTTTAGTCCTAAAATTTGCACCGAGGTCACTGGATGACTAAGCTCAGCGACCCAAGTGGCCGACACAAACACCTGGCCCATCTAGGAGTGGCACTGCAGTGTCACGCAGGATGGCCCTTCAAAAAAACACTCCCCAAACAGCACATGACGCAAAGAAAAATGAAAGAAAAAAGAGGTGCAAGATGGAATTGTCCTTGGGCCCTCCCACCCACCCTTATGTTGTATAAACAGGACATGCACACTTTAACCAACCCATCATTTCAGTGACAGGGTCTGCCACACGACTGTGACTAAAATGACGGGTTGGTTTGGACCCCCACCAAAAAAGAAGCAATTAATCTCTCCTTGCACAAACTGGCTCTACAGAGGCAAGATGTCCACCTCATCATCATCCTCCGATTCATCACCGTGTACATCCCCCTCCTCACAGGTTATCAATTCGTCCCCACTGGAATCCACCATCACAGCTCCCTGTGTACTTTGTGGAGGCAATTGCTGCTGGTGAATGTCTCCATGGAGGAATTGATTATAATTCATTTTAATGAACATCATCTTCTCCACATTTTCTGGAAGTAACCTCGTACGCCGATTGCTGACAAGGTGAGCGGCGGCACTAAACACTCTTTCGGAGTACACACTTGTGGGAGGGCAACTTAGTTAGAATAAAGCCAGTTTGTGCAAGGGCCTCCAAATTGCCTCTTTTTCCTGCCAGTATACGTACGGACTGTCTGACGTGCCTACTTGGATGCGGTCACTCATATAATCCTCCACCATTCTTTAAATGGGGAGAGAATCATATGCAGTGACAGTAGACGACATGTCCGTAATCGTTGGCAGATCCTTCAGTCCGGACCAGATGTCAGCATCAGCAGTCGCTCCAGACTGCCCTGCATCACCGCCAGCGGGTGGGCTCGGAATTCTGAGCCTTTTCCTCGCACCCCCAGTTGCGGGAGAATGTGAAGGAGGAGATGTTGACAGGTCGCGTTCCGCTTGACTTGACAATTTTCTCACCAGCAGTTCTTTGAACCCCTGCAGACTTGTGTCTGCCGGAAAGAGAGATCCAAGGTAGGTTTTAAATCTAGGATCGAGCACGGTGGCCAAAATGTAGTGCTCTGATTTCAACAGATTGACCACCCGTGAATCCTTGTTAAGCGAATTAAGGGCTCCATCCACAAGTCCCACATGCCTAGCGGAATCGCTCTGTGTTATCTCCTCCTTCAATGTCTCCAGCTTCTTCTGCAAAAGCCTGATGAGGGGAATGACCTGACTCAGGCTGGCAGTGTCTGAACTGACTTCACGTGTGGCAAGTTCAAAAGGTTGCAGAACCTTGCACAACGTTGAAATCATTCTCCACTGCGCTTGAGACAGGTGCATTCCACCTCCTATATCGTGCTCAGTTGTATAGGCTTGAATGGCCTTTTGCTGCTCCTCCAACCTCTGAAGCATATAGAGGGTTGAATTCCACCTCGTTACCACTTCTTGCTTCAGATGATGGCAGGGCAGGTTCAGGCGTTTTTGGTGGTGCTCCAGTCTTCTGTACGTGGTGCCTGTACGCCGAAAGTGTCCCGCAATTCTTCTGGCCACCGACAGCATCTCTTGCACGCCCCTCTCGTTTTTTAAATAATTCTGCACCACCAAATTCAAGGTATGTGCAAAACATGGGACGTGCTGGAATTTGCCCAGATTTAATGCACACACAATATTGCTGGCGTTGTCCGATGCCACAAATCCACAGGAGAGTCCAATTGGGGTAAGCCATTCTGCGATGATCTTCCTCAGTTGCCGTAAGAGGTTTTTAGCTGTGTGCGTATTCTGGAAAGCGGTGATACAAAGCGTAGCCTGCCTAGGAAAGAGTTGGCGTTTGCGAGATGCTGCTACTGGTGCCGCCGCTGCTGTTCTTGCGGCGGGAGTCCATACATCTACCCAGTGGGCTGTCACAGTCATATAGTCCTGAGTCTGCCCTGCTCCACTTGTCCACATGTCCGTGGTTAAGTGGACATTGGGTACAACTGCATTTTTTAGGACACTGGTGAGTCTTTTTCTGAGGTCTGTGTACAATTTCGGTATCGCCTGCCTAGAGAAATGGAACCTAGATGGTATTTGGTACCGGAGACACAGTACCTCAAACAAGTCTATAGTTGGCTCTGCAGTAATGATGGATACCGGAACCACGGTTCTCACCGCCCAGGATGCCAAGGCCTCAGTTATCCGCTTTGCAGCAGGATGACTGCTGTGATATTTAATCTTCCTCGCAAAGGACTGTTGGACAGTCAATTGCTTGGTGGAAGTAGTAAAAGTGGTCTTACGACTTCCCCTCTGGGATGACCATCGACTCCCAGCAGCAACAACAGCAGCGCCAGCAGCAGTAGGCGTTACACGCAAGGATGCATCGGAGGAATCCCAGGCAGGAGAGGACTCGTCAGAATTGCCAGTGACATGGCCTGCAGGACTATTGGCATTCCTGGGGAAGGAGGAAATTGACACTGAGGGAGTTGGTGGGGTGGTTTGCGTGAGCTTGGTTACTGTTAGGTTCCTGGTGCTCAGAACAAGGGAGATGTTATGAAGCGAGTCCAGAGCACCAGGACGGAACGCTGGGAAAGGGGAATGGAAAGGGAATAGCCCCTGGCGCCCTATCTCCGTTGTCTCACCCGTGCTGTCAGTACACTCCTGCGAGACTATGGTTGCTTGAGCCCATGGCAGCCGCGTTTGAAGGGCGGATTACGTCTGCCCAACTTCGATGCCCCCTCAGGTCTTAATGAGAGACAAAGAGTGAACCGAGACAGGGTGATAACAAGGGGCCCTCTGACTAAACAACAAGGCCAGGGGCTACTAACAAACCTAAAACAAAAGTATGTGCGGCTTGCCGCCAAAGGAAAAGAACAACAAAGGAAATGCTGACCACACGCCGACACAATACTTTTGTGTACCGGCGGTGACAGCATAAGCAGAACCCTCTGCAAAACACCAGTGACAGAAATAATAAGGGAATACCGCGGCCTAAGCCAACGGACGCAGCCGTGCCGCTACTCACGGAACCGGTACGAATACTGGCAAACGGACAGGAACTCCCAATGCTGCTGACACAGACTCTCAGAACTGGAGGACAGGCAGAATCCCAAACGACAGACCGGTGGACACCAAGAAGCCAGAAACTTGCACAGGCAAAGGTACTGGACCTCAGGACAGGAACGCCTCACGGCAGGACACGGGATCAGACATAGGAATCGACACAGGGACTGACACAGGAATCGACACAGGAAGCTCAGGAACCAAGCTCAGAACTCAAGCAGACTGAAAACCCAGGAATATCACCAGCATCTGTAAATTGCAAACAGCCAGCATATAACAGAGAGGCCTAATTAATAATCCCATGCAGCTGCCTTGTTGCATGATTCCAAACTGACCAGATGCAATTAGCAGCCAGGTGAGGCTGAACACAAGGGAACAAGCTGCAATTACACAGACTCACCAGCGGCAGCAGACAAGAGTATTCTAAAACAGAGCAACAGGAAATCCTGGCATGCAAGACAACTTTATAACATAAAATAGGAATGAACCACTACCTGTGGTTCATAACAGTATCCCCTCCTTAAGGGTGAGCTCCGAGCACCCCATGACACCTACGGGGAACATAAACAGAAGTATAACATGAAATACAGAACAAAACTGCAAAACAGGAATGAGCCACAGCCGTGGCTCATAACATCACCCCCCCCCCCCCTTGAGGAGGGGTCAAAAGACCCCAAAATTCAGACTATCCAGAACAAGGGATACAAAAAAAAACCTGACACACTGGTCTAACAGACAAGAAAACAAAAACAAAAAACAAGTTGTAGCAACAACTTGTAACAGTGCCCTCCCCTTGATGGTGGCCACTGGACACAAGACAAGGGAAAAAAAAAAATCTTTTTTTTTTTTTTTTATCAAGGCAAGAGTCAAAAATTATTTCTTTTTCTTCTTCTTTTTACAAAGCTCTTTAGGTCTGTCCAAGGTAATTCCCCAAACATTGTCTGAACTGATGGTACCACCCAGCAAGGCTGCGTTCAAATCAGAGACAGGTCTCTTACCCTTGGGAGCTGAACTTTCTGGTAAAGTACTATTATTAGAAGAAGAAGTCAAAAAAGCACATCCTGCAGTCAAAACAACGGGCTGGGACTCTTGTGCAGAGTTTACAGTATTTGGTGGACTCTCAGCAGACAAGACGGGTGACTTAGAGGAATCTGAACCAATTTCTTTGGAACCGTATCTTTTAACAATTGCATCACAGAATGCTAGGGGATCCTGAAGAATGGGATCTTCAGCTTTCATTAGACTGGTCGCCCACTCAGAAGGCTCTCCTCTAAAAGAATAAATCAGATAGAGCCCAAGGTTTTCTGAAGTGATGCCCAGAAATGGTCTAGACAACATAATAGTGTAATAGTGTTTGAAAAGCGCCAGAAATTGGGCAAAGTCCCCATCAAAGGTTATGGATGTTGAGATATCAGAGTCAGGATCTGTTTCCTTCTCATCTGACTGACTGGAGTGCTTTGCTAGGACCTGGTCACTATTGACCTTACTCGAGGCTGAGACTCTCTGAACCCCACCCGGGGCTGAGACTTTCTGAACCCCACCCGGGGCAGTGACTTTCTGAACCCCACCCGGGGCAGTGACTTTCTGAACCCCACCCGGGGCAGTGACTTTCTGAACCCCACCCTGGGCAGTGACTTTCTGAACCCCACCCGGGGCAGTGACTTTCTGAACCCCACCCGGGGCAGTGGCCTCCGGGAACCCCGCTGGGGCAGTGGCCTCCGGGAACCCCGCTGGGGCAGTGGCCTCCGGGAACCCCGCTGGGGCAGTGGCCTCCGGGAACCCCGCTGGGGCCAGCACCTCGGATTCTTTTACTGGGACCGGGCCGTTGGCCTCCCTGACTGGGATCGGGCCATCGGCCTCCCTCTCTGAGTCGATAATTATCGAAAGTTCTCCCGGGACTATGACTTCCGGGACTTTTGCTGAAGCAATAACGTTCAGATCCTCCACTAATGCTATGCTTCTTAAGTTCTTTCCTGGGGAAGCGACTTCTAGACCCTTCTTTGGGGCTGCGTCTCTCGAGACCCCACTTGGGGATATTACTTCAAAGATCCCTTCTGGGGTTTTGCTTCTCGAGTTCCCAACAAGAACTATGGTTTTAAAGACCCTTTCTAGGGTTGCGCTTTTCAAGTTCCTACCTGGGGTAACAGCTTCTGAGACCCCTTCCGGTATGGACACCTGAACTATAATATTTGATGTCCCTCTATAAGCTAGGGCATCGGGTACCGCTCCAGCACTCTGGGCATCGGGTACCGCTCCAGCACTCTGGGCATCGGGTACCGCTCCAGCACTCTGGGCATCGGGTACCGCTCCAGCACTCTGGGCATCGGGCACCGCTCCAAGTACCTGGGCTACGGGCACCACTCCAGGACCCTGGGCTACGGGCACCACTCCAGGACCCTGGGCTACGGGCACCACTCCAGGACCCTGGGCTACGGGCACCACTCCAGGACCCTGGGCATCGGGCACCACTCCAGGACCCTGGGCATCGGGCACCACTCCAGGACCCTGGGCATCGGGCACCACTCCAGGACCCTGGGCATCGGGCACCACTCCAGGACCCTGGGCATCGGGCACCACTCCAGGACCCTGGGCATCGGGGACCACTCCAGGGACTTGCAACTCCGCTTCCACAGGAACCTCAAGAGAGGAGAGAAACATTCTCTTTTGATTCCTGAATCTATAATGGGGCTCCCTTGCCCAAGGACCCCAATTATAGGACAGAGAGCCTTTTTGTGTGGGTTGTGTGACAAGTACCTCTGCCACAGTAGAGACAGGAGTAGGTCTTGTATCATGACTCAACTTGGCCAGAGGGCAAGACTCGTCACCACACTTTGGCTTGCGCAACTCACAGGTCTGCAGATAATGGCCTAAACCCCCACAATATAGGCATAAGTTTAAGTTTCTGCAACGCAGACGCTCCTCTTCTGAGAGCCTGGGCCGCAGAAAACTTTTAAACCTTTTCTCTTCAATTAAACCAGAGGATTCTCTTGTCACCATACTGTGAACAAGAGTCTCTTTAGAGATAGATGTACTCTCAACGACTTCTGGCAAAATGAGCAAGATTTTAGTCAGAAGGTTTTGCAGTTGCTTTAGGGATTGCTGCAAAACTTTTAGTCGCTCTGGTCTCAAAGCACTGAATACAGAGTTCAGGGCTGCGAGAGATGCCTGCAGGGCTTGCATAGTAGACATAGGAGGATTTAAAACTAGACAAGACAAGGCAAGACAAGACAAGGCAAGGCAAGGCTAAATTTTGCTAAACAAAACAAGACTTTTTTTTTTTTTTTTTAACACCGGACTGGATTCTAAACACCGGACTGGATTCTAAACACCGGACTGGATTCTAAACACCGGATTCTAGACAAGACTGGATTCTAACACCGGACTGGATTCTAACACCGGACTAGATTCTAACACCGGACTAGATTCTAACACCGGACTAGATTCTAACACCGGACTGGATTCTAACACACTGAAATCTAGAGAAGAGCGGGTTCGGTTCCTCGGAATCCGAACCCGCCCGAACTTCAGCTTTTTTTACACGGATCCGAGCGACTCGGATCTTCCCGCCTTGCTCGGTTAACCCGAGCGCGCCCGAACGTCATAATGACGCTGTCGGATTCTCGCGAGGCTCGGATTCTATCGCGAGACTCGGATTCTATATAAGGAGCCGCGCATCGCCGCCATTTTCACACGTGCATTGAGATTGATAGGGAGAGGACGTGGCTGGCGTCCTCTCCATTTAGATTAGAAGAGAGAGAGTGAGATTGAGACAGAGACACTTGATTTACTGGAGCTTAGGAGTACTAGAGAGAGAGTGCAGAGTTTACTAGTGACTGACCACTGACCAGTGACCACCAGTGCAGTTTTATTTAATATAATCCGTTCTCTGCCTGAAAAAAACGATACACAGTGACTCAGTCACATACCATATCTGTGCTCAGCCCAGTGTGCTGCATCATCTATGTATAATATCTGACTGTGCTCACACAGCTTAATTGTGGGGGAGACTGGGGAGCAGTTATAGGTTATAGCAGGAGCCAGGAGTACATACATATTATTAAAATTAAACAGTGCACACTTTTGCTGCAGGAGTGCCACTGCCAGTGTGACTGACCAGTGACCTGACCACACTGACCACCAGTATAGTATACTATATTGTGATTGCATGAAAAAGTTAAACACTCGTCGTGTGACTTGTGTGGTGTTTTTTTATTCTATAAAAAACTCATTCTGCTGACAGACAGTGTCCAGCAGGTCCGTCATTATATAATATATACCTGTCCGGCTGCAGTAGTGATATATATATATATTTTTTATATCATTATTTATCATCCAGTCGCAGCAGACACAGTACGGTAGTTCACGGCTGTAGCTACCTCTGTGTCGGCACTCGGCAGTCCATCCATAATTGTATACCACCTACCCGTGGTTTTTTTTTTCTTTCTTCTTTATACATACTACATCTCATTATCATCCAGTCTATATTAGCAGCAGACACAGTACAGTACGGTAGTCCACGGCTGTAGCTACCTCTGTGTCGGCACTCGGCAGTCCATCCATAATTGTATACCACCTACCCGTGGTTTTTTTTTTTCTTCTTTATACATACTACATCTCATTATCATCCAGTCTATATTAGCAGCAGACACAGTACAGTACGGTAGTCCACGGCTGTAGCTACCTCTGTGTCGGCACTCGGCAGTCCATCCATAATTGTATACCACCTACCCGTGTTTTTTTTTTTCTTTCTTCTTTATACATACTACATCTCATTATCAACCAGTCTATATTAGCAGCAGACACAGTACAGTACGGTAGTCCACGGCTGTAGCTACCTCTGTGTCGGCACTCCGTCCATAATTGTATACCACCTACCCGTGGTTTTTTTTTCTTTCTTCTTTATACATACTACATCTCATTATCATCCAGTCTATATTAGCAGCAGACACAGTACAGTACGGTAGTCCACGGCTGTAGCTACCTCTGTGTCGGCACTCGGCAGTCCGTCCATAATTGTATACCACCTACCCGTGGTTTTTTTTTTTCTTCTTTATACATACTACATCTCATTATCATCCAGTCTATATTAGCAGCAGACACAGTACAGTACGGTAGTCCACGGCTGTAGCTACCTCTGTGTCGGCACTCCATCCATAATTGTATACCACCTACCCGTGGTTTTTTTTTCTTTCTTCTTTATACATACTACATCTCATTATCATCCAGTCTATATTAGCAGCAGACACAGTACAGTACGGTAGTCCATGGCTGTAGCTACCTCTGTGTCGGCACTCGGCAGTCCATCCATAATTGTATACCACCTACCCGTGGTTTTTTTTTCTTTCTTCTTTATACATACTACATCTCATTATCAACCAGTCTATATTAGCAGCAGACACAGTACAGTACGGTAGTCCACGGCTGTAGCTACCTCTGTGTCGGCACTCGGCAGTCCGTCCATAATTGTATACCACCTACCCGTGGTTTTTTTTTCTTTCTTTTTTATACATACTACATCTCATTATCATCCAGTCTATATTAGCAGCAGACACAGTACAGTACGGTAGTCCACGGCTGTAGCTACCTCTGTGTCGGCACTCGGCAGTCCATCCATAATTGTATACCACCTACCCGTGGTTTTTTTTTTTCTTCTTTATACATACTACATCTCATTATCATCCAGTCTATATTAGCAGCAGACACAGTACAGTACGGTAGTCCACGGCTGTAGCTACCTCTGTGTCGGCACTCGGCAGTCCATCCATAATTGTATACCACCTACCCATGGTTTTTTTTTCTTTCTTCTTTATACATACTACATCTCATTATCAACCAGTCTATATTAGCAGCAGACACAGTACAGTACGGTAGTCCACGGCTGTAGCTACCTCTGTGTCGGCACTCGGCAGTCCGTCCATAATTGTATACCACCTACCCGTGGTTTTTTTTTCTTTCTTCTTTATACATACTACATCTCATTATCATCCAGTCTATATTAGCAGCAGACACAGTACAGTACGGTAGTCCACGGCTGTAGCTACCTCTGTGTCGGCACTCGGCAGTCCATCCATAATTGTATACCACCTACCCGTGGTTTTTTTTTTCTTTCTTCTAAATACATACTACATCTCATTATCAACCAGTCTATATTAGCAGCAGACACAGTACAGTACGGTAGTCCACGGCTGTAGCTACCTCTGTGTCGGCACTCGGCAGTCCATCCATAATTGTATACTAGTATCCATCCATCTCCATTGTTTACCTGAGGTGCCTTTTAGTTGTGCCTATTAAAATATGGAGAACAAAAATGTTGAGGTTCCAAAATTAGGGAGAGATCAAGATCCACTTCCACCTCGTGCTGAAGCTGCTGCCACTAGTCATGGCCGAGACGATGAAATGCCAGCAACGTCGTCTGCCAAGGCCGATGCCCAATGTCATAGTACAGATCATGTCAAATCCAAAACACCAAATATCAGTAAAAAAAGGACTCCAAAACCTAAAATAAAATTGTCGGAGGAGAAGCGTAAACTTGCCAATATGCCATTTACCACACGGAGTGGCAAGGAACGGCTGAGGCCCTGGCCTATGTTCATGGTTAGTGGTTCAGCTTCACATGAGGATGGAAGCACTCAGCCTCTCGCTAGAAAAATGAAAAGACTCAAGCTGGCAAAAGCACCGCAAAGAACTGTGCGTTCTTCGAAATCCCAAATCCACAAGGAGAGTCCAATTGTGTCGGTTGCGATGCCTGACCTTCCCAACACTGGACATGAAGAGCATGCGCCTTCCACCATTTGCACGCCCCCTGCAAGTGCTCGAAGGAGCACCCGCAGTCCAGTTCCTGATAGTCAGATTGAAGATGTCAGTGTTGAAGTACACCAGGATGAGGAGGATATGGGTGTTGCTGGCGCTGGGGAGGAAATTGACAAGGAGGATTCTGATGGTGAGGTGGTTTGTTTAAGTCAGGCACCCGGGGAGACACCTGTTGTCCGTGGGAGGAATATGGCCGTTGACATGCCTGGTGAAAATACCCAAAAAATCAGCTCTTCGGTGTGGAAGTATTTCACCAGAAATGCGGACAACATTTGTCAAGCCGTGTGTTCCCTTTGTCAAGCTGTAATAAGTAGGGGTAAGGACGTTAACCACCTCGGAACATCCTCCCTTATACGTCACCTGCAGCGCATTCATAATAAGTCAGTGACAAGTTCAAAAACTTTGGCCGACAGCGGAAGCAGTCCACTGACCAGTAAATCCCTTCCTCTTGTAACCAAGCTCACGCAAACCACCCCACCAACTCCCTCAGTGTCAATTTCCTCCTTCCCCAGGAATGCCAATAGTCCTGCAGGCCATGTCACTGGCAATTCTGACGAGTCCTCTCCTGCCTGGGATTCCTCCGATGCATCCTTGCGTGTAACGCCTACTGCTGCTGGCGCTGCTGTTGTTGCTGCTGGGAGTCGATGGTCATCCCAGAGGGGAAGTCGTAAGCCCACTTGTACTACTTCCAGTAAGCAATTGACTGTCCAACAGTCCTTTGCGAGGAAGATGAAATATCACAGCAGTCATCCTGCTGCAAAGCGGATAACTGAGGCCTTGACAACTATGTTGGTGTTAGACGTGCGTCCGGTATCCGCCGTTAGTTCACAGGGAACTAGACAATTTATTGAGGCAGTGTGCCCCCGTTACCAAATACCATCTAGGTTGCACTTCTCTAGGCAGGCGATACCGAGAATGTACACGGACGTCAGAAAAAGACTCACCAGTGTCCTAAAAAATGCAGTTGTACCCAATGTCCACTTAACCACGGACATGTGGACAAGTGGAGCAGGGCAGGGTCAGGACTATATGACTGTGACAGCCCACTGGGTAGATGTATGGACTCCCGCCGCAAGAACAGCAGCGGCGGCACCAGTAGCAGCATCTCGCAAACGCCAACTCTTTCCTAGGCAGGCTACGCTTTGTATCACCGCTTTCCAGAATACGCACACAGCTGAAAACCTCTTACGGCAACTGAGGAAGATCATCGCGGAATGGCTTACCCCAATTGGACTCTCCTGTGGATTTGTGGCATCGGACAACGCCAGCAATATTGTGTGTGCATTAAATATGGGCAAATTCCAGCACGTCCCATGTTTTGCACATACCTTGAATTTGGTGGTGCAGAATTTTTAAAAAAACGACAGGGGCGTGCAAGAGATGCTGTCGGTGGCCAGAAGAATTGCGGGACACTTTCGGCGTACAGGCACCACGTACAGAAGACTGGAGCACCACCAAAAACTACTGAACCTGCCCTGCCATCATCTGAAGCAAGAAGTGGTAACGAGGTGGAATTCAACCCTCTATATGCTTCAGAAGTTGGAGGAGCAGCAAAAGGCCATTCAAGCCTATACAATTGAGCACGATATAGGAGGTGGAATGCACCTGTCTCAAGTGCAGTGGAGAATGATTTCAACGTTGTGCAAGGTTCTGATGCCCTTTGAACTTGCCACACGTGAAGTCAGTTCAGACACTGCCAGCCTGAGTCAGGTCATTCCCCTCATCAGGCTTTTGCAGAAGAAGCTGGAGACATTGAAGGAGGAGCTAACACGGAGCGATTCCGCTAGGCATGTGGGACTTGTGGATGGAGCCCTTAATTCGCTTAACAAGGATTCACGGGTGGTCAATCTGTTGAAATCAGAGCACTACATTTTGGCCACCGTGCTCGATCCTAGATTTAAAACCTACCTTGGATCTCTCTTTCCGGCAGACACAAGTCTGCTGGGGTTGAAAGACCTGCTGGTGAGAAAATTGTCAAGTCAAGCGGAACGCGACCTGTCAACATCTCCTCCTTCACATTCTCCCGCAACTGGGGGTGCGAGGAAAAGGCTCAGAATTCCGAGCCCACCCGCTGGCGGTGATGCAGGGCAGTCTGGAGCGACTGCTGATGCTGACATCTGGTCCGGACTGAAGGACCTGACAACGATTACGGACATGTCGTCTACTGTCACTGCATATGATTCTCTCAACATTGAAAGAATGGTGGAGGATTATATGAGTGACCGCATCCAAGTAGGCACGTCACACAGTCCGTACTTATACTGGCAGGAAAAAGAGGCAATTTGGAGGCCCTTGCACAAACTGGCTTTATTCTACCTAAGTTGCCCTCCCACAAGTGTGTACTCCGAAAGAGTGTTTAGTGCCGCCGCTCACCTTGTCAGCAATCGGCGTACGAGGTTACATCCAGAAAATGTGGAGAAGATGATGTTCATTAAAATGAATTATAATCAATTCCTCCGCGGAGACATTGACCAGCAGAAATTGCCTCCACAAAGTACACAGGGAGCTGAGATGGTGGATTCCAGTGGGGACGAATTGATAATCTGTGAGGAGGGGGATGTACACGGTGATATATCGGAGGATGATGATGAGGTGGACATCTTGCCTCTGTAGAGCCAGTTTGTGCAAGGAGAGATTAATTGCTTCTTTTTTGGGGGGGTCCAAACCAACCCGTCATATCAGTCACAGTCGTGTGGCAGACCCTGTCACTGAAATGATGGGTTGGTTAAAGTGTGCATGTCCTGTTTTGTTTATACAACATAAGGGTGGGTGGGAGGGCCCAAGGACAATTCCATCTTGCACCTCTTTTTTCTTTTATTTTTCTTTGCGTCATGTGCTGTTTGGGGAGGGTTTTTTGGAAGGGACATCCTGCGTGACACTGCAGTGCCACTCCTAGATGGGCCCGGTGTTTGTGTCGGCCACTAGGGTCGCTTATCTTACTCACACAGTCAGCTACCTCATTGCGCCTCTTTTTTTCTTTGCGTCATGTGCTGTTTGGGGAGGGTTTTTTGGAAGGGACATCCTGCGTGACACTGCAGTGCCACTCCTAGATGGGCCCGGTGTTTGTGTCGGCCACTAGGGTCGCTTATCTTACTCACACAGTCAGCTACCTCATTGCGCCTCTTTTTTTCTTTGCGTCATGTGCTGTTTGGGGAGGGTTTTTTGGAAGGGACATCCTGCGTGACACTGCAGTGCCACTCCTAGATGGGCCCGGTGTTTGTGTCGGCCACTAGGGTCGCTTATCTTACTCACACAGTCAGCTACCTCATTGCGCCTCTTTTTTTCTTTGCGTCATGTGCTGTTTGGGGAGGGTTTTTTGGAAGGGACATCCTGCGTGACACTGCAGTGCCACTCCTAGATGGGCCCGGTGTTTGTGTCGGCCACTAGGGTCGCTTATCTTACTCACACAGTCAGCTACCTCATTGCGCCTCTTTTTTTCTTTGCGTCATGTGCTGTTTGGGGAGGGTTTTTTGGAAGGGACATCCTGCGTGACACTGCAGTGCCACTCCTAGATGGGCCCGGTGTTTGTGTCGGCCACTAGGGTCGCTTATCTTACTCACACAGTCAGCTACCTCATTGCGCCTCTTTTTTTCTTTGCGTCATGTGCTGTTTGGGGAGGGTTTTTTGGAAGGGACATCCTGCGTGACACTGCAGTGCCACTCCTAGATGGGCCCGGTGTTTGTGTCGGCCACTAGGGTCGCTTATCTTACTCACACAGTCAGCTACCTCATTGCGCCTCTTTTTTTCTTTGCGTCATGTGCTGTTTGGGGAGTGTTTTTTGGAAGGGCCATCCTGCGTGACACTGCAGTGCCACTCCTAGATGGGCCAGGTGTTTGTGTCGGCCACTTGGGTCGCTGAGCTTAGTCATCCAGCGACCTCGGTGCAAATTTTAGGACTAAAAATAATATTGTGAGGTGTGAGGTGTTCAGAATAGACTGAAAATGAGTGGAAATTATGGTTATTGAGGTTAATAATACTTTGGGATCAAAATGACCCCCAAATTCTATGATTTAAGCTGTTTTTTAGGGTTTTTTGAAAAAAACACCCGAATCCAAAACACACCCGAATCCGACAAAAAAAATTCGGTGAGGTTTTGCCAAAACGCGGTCGAACCCAAAACACGGCCGCGGAACCGAACCCAAAACCAAAACACAAAACCCGAAAAATTTCCGGCGCTCATCTCTACTGAAATCTAGACAGGACTGGATTCTAGACTAGACACTGGACTGGGCCAAAAAAGAAAAAAAGTTTTATTTCTTTTTTGTGGTATGGCTGGTGATAATGTTAGGTTCCTGGTGCTCAGAACAAGGGAGAGGTTATGAAGCGAGTCCAGAGCACCAGGACGGAACGCTGGGAAAGGGGAATGGAAAGGGAATAGCCCCTGGCGCCCTATCTCCGTTGTCTCACCCGTGCTGTCAGCACACTCCTGCGAGACTATGGTTGCTTGAGCCCATGGCAGCCGCGTTTGAAGGGCGGATTACGTCTGCCCAACTTCGATGCCCCCTCAGGTCTTAATGAGAGACAAAGAGTGAACCGAGACAGGGTGATAACAAGGGGCCCTCTGACTAAACTACAAGGCCAGGGGCTACTAACAAACCTAAAACCAAAGTATGTGCGGCTTGCCGCCAAAGGAAAAGAACAACAAAGGAAATGCTGACCACACGCCGACACAATACTTTTGTGTACCGGCGGTGACAGCATAAGCAGAACCCTCTGCAAAACACCAGTGACAGAAATAATAAGGGAATACCGCGGCCTAAGCCAACGGACGCGGCCGTGCCGCTACTCACGGAACCGGTACGAATACTGGCAAACGGACAGGAACTCCCAATGCTGCTGACACAGACTCTCAGAACTGGAGGACAGGCAGAATCCCAAACGACAGACCGGTGGACACCAAGAAGCCAGAAACTTGCACAGGCAAAGGTACTGGACCTCAGGACAGGAACGCCTCACGGCAGGACACGGGATCAGACATAGGAATCGACACAGGGACTGACACAGGAATCGACACAGGAAGCTCAGGAACCAAGCTCAGAACTCAAGCAGACTGAAAACCCAGGAATATCACCAGCATCTGTAAATTGCAAACAGCCAGCATATAACAGAGAGGCCTAATTAATAATCCCATGCAGCTGCCTTGTTGCATGATTCCAAACTGACCAGATGCAATTAGCAGCCAGGTGAGGCTGAACACAAGGGAACAAGCTGCAATTACACAGACTCACCAGCGGCAGCAGACAAGAGTATTCTAAAACAGAGCAACAGGAAATCTTGGCATGCAAGACAACTTTATAACATAAAATAGGAATGAACCACTACCTGTGGTTCATAACAGTTACAAGAGGAAGGGATTTACTGGTCAGTGGACTGCTTCCGCTGTCGCCCAAAGTTTTTGAACTTGTCACTGACTTATGATGAATGCGCTGCAGGTGACGTATAAGGGAGGATGTTCCGAGGTGGTTAACGTCCTTACCCCTACTTATTACAACTTGACAAAGGCAACACACGGCTTGACAAATGTTGTCCGCATTTCTGTTGAAATACTTCCACACCGAAGAGCTGATTTTTTTGGTATTTTCACCAGGCATGTCAATGGCCATATTCCTCCCACGGACAACAGGTGTCTCCCCGGGTGCCTGACTTAAACAAACCACCTCACCATCAGAATCCTCCTGGTCAATTTCCTCCCCAGCGCCAGCAACACCCATATCCTCCTCATCCTGGTGTACTTCAACACTGACATCTTCAATCTGACTATCAGGAACTGGACTGCGGGTGCTCCTTCCAGCACTTGCAGGGGGCGTGCAAATGGTGGAAGGCGCATGCTCTTCACGTCCAGTGTTGGGAAGGTCAGGCATTGCAACCGACACAATTGGACTCTCCTTGTGGATTTGTGATTTCGAAGAACGCACAGTTCTTTGCTGTGCTTTTGCCAGCTTAAGTCTTTTCATTTTTCTAGCGAGAGGCTGAGTGCTTCCATCCTCATGTGAAGCTGAACCACTAGCCATGAACATAGGCCAGGGCCTCAGCCGTTCCTTGCCACTCCGTGTGGTAAATGGCATATTGGCAAGTTTACGCTTCTCCGACGACAATTTTATTTTAGATTTTTGAGTCCTTTTTTTACTGATATTTGGTGTTTTGGATTTTACATGCTCTGTACTATGACATTGGGCATCGGCCTTGGCAGACGACGTTGATGACATTTCATCGTCTCGGCCATGACTAGTGGCAGCAGCTTCAGCACGAGGTGGAAGTCGATCTTGATCTTTCCCTATTTTTGGAACCTCAACATTTTTGTTCTCCATATTTTAATAGGCACAACTAAAAGGCACATCAGGTAAACAATGGAGATGGATGGATACTAGTATACTTATGGATGACGAGTGACTGCCGACACAGAGGTAGCTACAGCCGTGGACTACCGTACTGCGTCTGCTAGTATAGACTGGATGATAATGATATAAAATATATATATATCACTACTGCAGGACAGGTATATATTATATAATGACGGACCTGCTGGACACTGTCAGCAGCAGACTCCTAAACTACTAGTATGAAGAAGATAGAAAAAAAAACCCACCACAGGTAGGTATACAATTATGGATGAGCACTGCCGACACAGAGGTAGCTACAGCCGTGGACTACCGTACTGCGTCTGCTAGTATAGACTGGATGATAATGATATAAAAAATATATATATTTCACTACTGCAGGACAGGTATATATTATATAATGACGGACCTGCTGGACACTGTCAGCAGCAGACTCCTAAACTACTAGTATGAAGAAGATAGGAAAAAAAAAAACCACCACAGGTAGGTATACAATTATGGACGAGCACTGCCGACACAGAGGTAGCTACAGCCGTGGACTACCGTACTGCGTCTGCTAGTATAGACTGTATGATAATGATATAAAAAATATATATATATCACTACTGCAGGACAGGTATATATTATATAATGACGGACCTGCTGGACACTGTCAGCGGCAGACTCCTAAACTACTAGTATGAAGAAGATAGAAAAAAAAACCCCACCACAGGTAGGTATACAATTATGGACGAGCACTGCCGACACAGAGGTAGCTACAGCCGTGGACTACCGTACTGCGTCTGCTAGTATAGACTGGATGATAATGATATAAAAAATATATATATTTCACTACTGCAGGACAGGTATATATTATATAATGACGGACCTGCTGGACACTGTCAGCAGCAGACTCCTAAACTACTAGTATGAAGAAGATAGGAAAAAAAAAAACCACCACAGGTAGGTATACAATTATGGACGAGCACTGCCGACACAGAGGTAGCTACAGCCGTGGACTACCGTACTGCGTCTGCTAGTATAGACTGTATGATAATGATATAAAAAATATATATATATCACTACTGCAGGACAGGTATATATTATATAATGACGGACCTGCTGGACACTGTCAGCGGCAGACTCCTAAACTACTAGTATGAAGAAGATAGAAAAAAAAACCCCACCACAGGTAGGTATACAATTATGGACGAGCACTGCCGACACAGAGGTAGTTACAGCCGTGGACTACCGTACTGCGTCTGCTAGTATAGACTGGATGATAATGATATAAAAAATATATATATATCACTACTGCAGGTATATATTATAATATAATGAATGACGGACCTGCTGGACACTGTCTGTCAGCAGAATGCGTTTATAGAATAAAAAAAAAAAACACCACACGAGTGTTTAACTTTTTCAGGCAGACAATATACTGGTGGTCACTGGTCAGTCACACTGGCAGCAAAAGTGTGCACTGTTATGTACTCCTGCTATAACTGCTCCCCAGTCTCCCCCACAATTAAGCTGTGTGAGCAGTGAGCACTCAGCACAGTCAGATATACATAGATGATATTATCATGCAGCACACTGAGGCTGAGCACAGATATGGTATGTGACTGTGTATCGTTTTTTTTCAGGCAGAGAACGGATTTTAAATAATAAATAAAACTGGTGGTCACTAGTATAACTATCAGCAAAACTCTGCACTCTCTGAGTACTCCTAATGCTCCCCAAAATTACTAAAATTAAATTACTAGTAAATCAAGTGTCTCACTCTCTATCTAAACGGAGAGGACGCCAGCCACGTCCTCTCCCTATCAATCTCAATGCACGTGTGAAAATGGCGGCGACGCGCGGCTCCTTATATAGAATCCGAGTCTCGCGATAGAATACGAGCCTCGCGACAATCCGACAGCGGGATGATGACGTTCGGGCGCGCTCGGGTTAGCCGAGCAAGGCGGGAAGATCCGAGTCTGCCTCGGACCCGTGTAAAAAGGCTGAAGTTCGGGGGGGTTCGGATTCCGAGGAACCGAACCCGCTCATCTCTATATATTGTATTATATTATATATACTTGTATGAATGATCACTTTCTGTATTAATGTAGCTCATAATCACTGTTAATGGGCATAAAAGCCATTTATCTGTGAAATTAAATATTAATTGTGACAGATATTCTTTCCTGGAGATTATGATTCACTGATATTGTTCATAAAAATGGGAAAAGCCTCCTAAATTCTTGTCATCACCATTTGTAGCACTTGCTGTCATGTTGCCATGAAATAACTTTTCCACAGCAGTCAGTTACTTGCAGTTTTAAACATATTGCACTGTAGGACTATTGTGTATTTTTGATTTTTATTGAACACCTTTGCCTTTCAAAGCAGCAGATGTGTTGGAATCTTTATATTATTTATGAAGAAGTGTCTATAGTAAGGCTTTGTGATGTGTTGGCATGGAAGAGGATGAGTAGGTACTGCATCTCGTGCTTCCAGCATTATTGCTGTTATATCGTAGACTGGGATAGAAATCATTCACAACATCCCAAGAACAGCTAATAGTGGGAACAGACATGTTCCTCCTCATGTCTCAGTCATTTCTTAGAGAGCAGAGTGCATGGGAGTAAACAATCTTCTATGTCTAAATAGTTGAACCAAACCACTACACCATGGGTCATATGTAATGGGACCTGAGTTTGCTGGAGGTGCGGGATGCCAAACGATCTCAGTTGTTTTTTCAAAGTGGCAATCATTTAAAAGTAGTGATGAGCACCGGAAATTTTTCGGGTTTTGTGTTTTGGTTTTGGGTTCGGTTCCGCGGCCGTGTTTTGGGTTCGAACGCGTTTTGGCAAAACCTCACCGAATTTTTTTTGTCGGATTCGGGTGTGTTTTGGATTCGGGTGTTTTTTTCAAAAAACCCTAAAAAACAGCTTAAATCATAGAATTTGGGGGTCATTTTGATCCCAAAGTATTATTAACCTCAATAACCATAATTTCCACTCATTTTCAGTCTATTCTGAACACCTCACACCTCACAATATTATTTTTAGTCCTAAAATTTGCACCGAGGTCGCTGGATGACTAAGCTCAGCGACCCAAGTGGCCGACACAAACACCTGGCCCATCTAGGAGTGGCACTGCAGTGTCACGCAGGATGGCCCTTCAAAAAACTACTCCCCAAACAGCACATGACGCAAAGAAAAAAAGAGGCGCAATGAGGTAGCTGTGTGACTAAGATAAGCGACCCAAGTGGCCGACACAAACACCTGGCCCATCTAGGAGTGGCACTGCAGTGTCACGCAGGATGGCCCTTCCAAAAAACACCCCCCAAACAGCACATGACGCAAAGAAAAAAAGAGGCGCAATGAGGTAGCTGTGTGACTAAGATAAGCGACCCAAGTGGCCGACACAAACACCTGGCCTATCTAGGAGTGGCACTGCAGTGTCACGCAGGATGGCCCTTCCAAAAACTACTCCCCAAACAGCACATGACGCAAAGAAAAATGAAAGAAAAAAGAGGTGCAAGATGGAATTGTCCTTGGGCCCTCCCACCCACCCTTATGTTGTATAAACAGGACATGCACACTTTAACCAACCCATCATTTCAGTGACAGGGTCTGCCACACGACTGTGACTGAAATGACAGGTTGGTTTGGACCCCCACCAAAAAAGAAGCAATTAATCTCTCCTTGCACAAACTGGCTCTACAGAGGCAAGATGTCCACCTCATCATCATCCTCCGATATATCACTGTGTAAGTGATTATTACTGTACCTGTCAGCAACTATTGGATAATCTTTTATGGTTAACCGTCCAGGCAATTCGTGTGTGGGAAATTTCTGGTCCACATGCTTTGTATTATACAGCGCAGGTGTATTACTGTCACCTCTTTTGGCCTCAATATCGGCCACTGCCTATGCTGATAGGTATTTTCTTGACTTTCTACAGTCATACCATGCTGGACATGCCCGATCTCGCCTGATCTTGGAAGCCAAGCAGCATTGGGCCTGGTCAGTACCAGAAAGGGTGATCCTCTGGGAATACCGGGTACTGTAGTATTAAGGAATATACCCTCCGCTGATCAGCAGATTTCATCACAATTAATTTTGTCATTCATTTACCCCAGCTGACCCTCTTTATAGGAGTCCTGATCCATACAAGCCGGCTTCCTGCTATCTCTTTTATGACTATACAAGTGTATTGATTATCATAATTACATAGAGATAACAGGAACATTATATTTTCGCTTCTGACAAACGTCTAACATTAAATACTCGCTTACAAATCAGTGGGTTTACAGTTATCTTCCTGTCACCCTCTTTATTTAAGTGAGTCACACTTTACTTCATCGTCACTACAATTTTGCTTAATACTTGTTTTAATTTATACTGCTGATACACAGCTATAATTTTACAATTTTTTCGTCTGTGAATACCATTAAAAGTTAAGTTTTATCTAATTCTACATACAAACTACAATCTCCTATCTATTCTTCCAATTTTCTATCAATCTATAGAAATTAAGTGTGCCCCTGAGAGACATAATAGTCCTCTTCTTTTTTGCTTCTTTGCAAAACAATCCCTTACCAGTTTGCTTTTGAACTAATGTCTGGGAGCACCACCAACCTTGATCTACTTCAAAAGCCTTAATAGGCGAAGTCAGTAGCTTTATGTTGGTCTCAGTATATTTGCCTTATATGTCATATATGTTATATAACAATTGAATGACAATTAGTGTACAATCAGGACCAGTGCAGATTCCAGAAAAAAAAACCCACCCAATAAAGTTCAAAAGGTTGCAGAACCTTGCACAACGTTGAAATCATTCTCCACTGCGCTTGAGACAGGTGCATTCCACCTCCTATATCGTGCTCAGTTGTATAGGCTTGAATGGCCTTTTGCTGCTCCTCCAACCTCTGAAGCATATAGAGGGTTGAATTCCACCTCGTTACCACTTCTTGCTTCAGATGATGGCAGGGCAGGTTCAGGCGTTTTTGGTGGTGCTCCAGTCTTCTGTACGTGGTGCCTGTACGCCGAAAGTGTCCCGCAATTCTTCTGGCCACCGACAGCATCTCTTGCACGCCCCTCTCGTTTTTTAAATAATTCTGCACCACCAAATTCAAGGTATGTGCAAAACATGGGACGTGCTGGAATTTGCCCAGATTTAATGCACACACAATATTGCTGGCGTTGTCCGATGCCACAAATCCACAGGAGAGTCCAATTGGGGTAAGCCATTCTGCGATGATCTTCCTCAGTTGCCGTAAGAGGTTTTTAGCTGTGTGCGTATTCTGGAAAGCGGTGATACAAAGCGTAGCCTGCCTAGGAAAGCGTTGGCATTTGCGAGATGCTGCTACTGGTGCCGCCGCTGCTGTTCTTGCGGCGGGAGTCCATACATCTACCCAGTGGGCTGTCACAGTCATATAGTCCTGAGCCTGCCCTGCTCCACTTGTCCACATGTCCGTGGTTAAGTGGACATTGGGTACAACTGCATTTTTTAGGACACTGGTGAGTCTTTTTCTGAGGTCTGTGTACATTTTCGGTATCGCCTGCCTAGAGAAATGGAACCTAGATGGTATTTGGTACCGGGGACACAGTACCTCCAACAAGTCTCTAGTTGGATCTGCAGCAATGATGGATACCGGAACCACGTTTCTCACCGCCCAGGATGCCAAGGCCTCAGTTATCCACTTTGCAGCAGGATGACTGCTGTGATATTTCATCTTCCTCGCAAAGGACTGTTGGACAGTCAATTGCTTGGTGGAAGTAGTAAAAGTGGTCTTACGAGTACGACTTCCCCTCTGGGATGACCATCGACTCCCAGCAGCAACAACAGCAGCGCCAGCAGCAGTAGGCGTTACACGCAAGGATGCATCGGAGGAATCCCAGGCAGGAGAGAACTCGTCAGAATTGCCAGTGACATGGCCTGCAGGACTATTGGCATTCCTGGGGAAGGAGGAAATTGACACTGAGGGAGTTGGTGGGGTGGTTTGCGTGAGCTTGGTTACAAGAGGAAGGGATTTACTGGTCAGTGGACTGCTTCCGCTGTCGCCCAAAGTTTTTGAACTTGGCACTGACTTATGATGAATGCGCTGCAGGTGACGTATAAGGGAGGATGTTCCGAGGTGGTTAACGTCCTTACCCCTACTTATTACAGCTTGACAAAGGCAACACACGGCTTGACAAATGTTGTCCGCATTTCTGTTGAAATACTTCCACACCGAAGAGCTGATTTTTTTTTGTATTTTCACCAGGCATGTCAATGGCCCTATTCCTCCCACGGACAACAGGTGTCTCCCCGGGTGCCTGACTTAAACAGACCACCTCACCATCAGAATCCTCCTGGTCAATTTCCTCCCCAGCGCCAGCAACACCCATATCCTCCTCATCCTGGTGTACTTCAACACTGACATCTTCAATCTGACTATCAGGAACTGGACTGCGGGTGCTCCTTCCAGCACTTGCAGGGGGCGTGCAAATGGTGGAAGGCGCATGCTCTTCACGTCCAGTGTTGGGAAGGTCAGGCATCGCAAACGACACAATTGGACTCTCCTTGTGGATTTGTGATTTCGAAAAACGCACAGTTCTTTGCTGTGCTTTTGCCAGCTTGAGTCTTTTCATTTATCTAGCGAGAGGCTGAGTGCTTCCATCCTCATGTGAAGCTGAACCACTAGCCATGAACATAGGCCAGGGCCTCAGCCGTTCCTTGCCACTCCGTGTGGTAAATGGCATATTGGCAAGTTTACGCTTCTCCGACGACAATTTTATTTTAGATTTTTGAGTCCTTTTTTTACTGATATTTGGTGTTTTGGATTTTACATGCTCTGTACTATGACATTGGGCATCGGCCTTGGCAGACGACTTTGATGGCATTTCATCGTCTCGGCTATGACTAGTGGCAGCAGCTTCAGCACGAGGTGGAAGTCGATCTTGATCTTTCCCTATTTTTGGAACCTCAACATTTTTGTTCTCTATATTTTAATAGGCACAACTAAAAGGCACCTCAGGTAAACAATGGAGATGGATGGATACTAGTATACTTATGGATGGATGAGCGACTGCCGACACAGAGGTAGCTACAGCCGTGGACTACCGTACTGCGTCTGCTGCTAATATAGACTGGATGATAATGATATAAAAAATATATATATATCACTACTGCAGCCGGACAGGTATATATTATATAATGACGGACCTGCTGGACACTGTCAGCACTGCAGACTCCTAAAGTAAGCTACTAGTATCAAGAAGATAGAAAAAAAAAAAACACCACAGGTAGGTGGTATACAATTATGGATGGACGAGCGACTGCCGACACAGAGGTAGCTACAGCCGTGGACTACCGTACTGCGTCTGCTGCTATATAGACTGGATGATAATGATATAAAATATATATATATATCACTACTGCAGCCGGACAGGTATATATTATATAATGACGGACCTGCTGGACACTGTCAGCACTGCAGACTCCTAAAGTAAGCTACTAGTATCAAGAAGATAGAAGAAAAAAAAACACCACAGGTAGGTGGTATACAATTATGGATGGACGAGCGACTGCCGACACAGAGATAGCTACAGCCGTGGACTACCGTACTGCGTCTGCTGCTAATATAGACTGGATGATAATGATATAAAAAATATATATATATCACTACTGCAGCCGGACAGGTATATATTATATAATGACGGACCTGCTGGACACTGTCAGCACTGCAGACTCCTAAAGTAAGCTACTAGTATCAAGAAGATAGAAAAAAAAAACACCACAGGTAGGTGGTATACAATTATGGATGGACGAGCGACTGCCGACACAGAGGTAGCTACAGCCGTGGACTACCGTACTGCATCTGCTGCTAATATAGACTGGATGATAATGATATAAAAAATATATATATATCACTACTGCAGATGGACAGGTATATATTATATAATGACGGACCTGCTGGACACTGTCAGCACTGCAGACTCCTAAAGTTAACTACTAGTATGAAGAAGATAGAAAAGAAAAAAAACCACCACAGGTAGGTATACAATTATGGACGAGCGACTGCCGACACAGAGGTAGCTACAGCCGTGGACTACCGTACTGCGTCTGCTGCTAGTATAGACTGGATGATAATGATATAAAAAATATATATATATCACTACTGCAGGACAGGTATATATTATATAATGACGGACCTGCTGGACACTGTCAGCATGCAGACTCCTAAAGTAAGCTACTAGAATCAAGAAGATAGAGAAAAAAAACACCACAGGTAGGTGTTATACAATTATGGATGGACGAGCGACTGCCGACACAGAGGTAGCTACAGCCGTGGACTACCGTACTGCGTCTGCTGCTAATATAGACTGGATGATAATGATATAAAAAATATATATATATATCACTACTGCAGCCGGACAGGTATATATTATATAATGACGGACCTGCTGGACACTGTCAGCACTGCAGACTCCTAAAGTAAGCTACTAGTATCAAGAAGATAGAAAAAAAAACACCACAGGTAGGTGGTATACAATTATGGATGGACGAGCGACTGCCGACACAGAGGTAGCTACAGCCGTGGACTACCGTACTGCGTCTGCTGCTAATATAGACTGGATGATAATGATATAAAATATATATATATATATATCACTGCTGCAGCCGGACAGGTATATATTATATAATGACGGACCTGCTGGACACTGTCAGCACTGCAGACTCCTAAAGTTAACTACTAGTATGAAGAAGATAGAAAAAAAAAAACCACCACAGGTAGGTTAACAATTATGGACGAGCGACTGCCGACACAGAGGTAGCTACAGCCGTGGACTACCGTACTGCGTCTGCTGCTAGTATAGACTGGATGATAATGATATAAAAAATATATATATATCACTACTGCAGGACAGGTATATATTATATAATGACGGACCTGCTGGACACTGTCAGCACTGCAGACTCCTAAAGTAAGCTACTAGTATCAAGAAGATAGAAAAAAAAAACACCACAGGTAGGTGGTAAACAATTATGGATGGACGAGCGACTGCCGACACAGAGGTAGCTACAGCCGTGGACTACCGTACTGCGTCTGCTGCTAATATAGACTGGTTGATAATGATATAAAAAATATATATATATATCACTACTGCAGCCGGACAGGTATATATTATATAATGACGGACCTGCTGGACACTGTCAGCACTGCAGACTCCTAAAGTAAGCTACTAGTATCAAGAAGATAGAAAAAAAAACACCACAGGTAGGTGGTATACAATTATGGATGGACGAGCGACTGCCGACACAGAGGTAGCTACAGCCGTGGACTACCGTACTGCGTCTGCTGCTAATATAGACTGGATGATAATGATATAAAAAATATATATATATCACTACTGCAGCCGGACAGGTATATATTATATAATGACGGACCTGCTGGACACTGTCAGCACTGCAGACTCCTAAAGTAAGCTACTAGTATCAAGAAGATAGAAAAAAAAAACACCACAGGTAGGTGGTATACAATTATGGATGGACGAGCGACTGCCGACACAGAGGTAGCTACAGACGTGGACTACCGTACTGCGTCTGCTGCTAATATAGACTGGATGATAATGATATAAAAAATATATATATATCACTACTGCAGCCGGACAGGTATATATTATATAATGACGGACCTGCTGGACACTGTCAGCACTGCAGACTCCTAAAATAAGCTACTAGTATCAAGAAGATAGAAAAAAAAAACACCACAGGTAGGTGGTATACAATTATGGATGGACGAGCGACTGCCGACACAGAGGTAGCTACAGCCGTGGACTACCGTACTGCGTCTGCTGCTAATATAGACTGGATGATAATGATATAAAATATATATATATATCACTACTGCAGCCGGACAGGTATATATTATATAATGACGGACCTGCTGGACACTGTCAGCACTGCAGACTCCTAAAGTTAACTACTAGTATGAAGAAGATAGAAAAAAAAAAACCACCACAGGTAGGTATACAATTATGGACGAGCGACTGCCGACACAGAGATAGCTACAGCCGTGGACTACCGTACTGCGTCTGCTGCTAGTATAGACTGGATGATAATGATATAAAAAATATATATATATCACTACTGCAGGACAGGTATATATTATATAATGACGGACCTGCTGGACACTGTCAGCACTGCAGACTCCTAAAGTAAGCTACTAGTATCAAGAAGATAGAAAAAAAAAACACCACAGGTAGGTGGTATACAATTATGGATGGACGAGCGACTGCCGACACAGAGGTAGCTACAGCCGTGGACTACCGTACTGCGTCTGCTGCTAATATAGACTGGATGATAATGATATAAAAAAAATATATATATCACTACTGCAGCCGGACAGCTATATATTATATAATGACGGACCTGCTGGACACTGTCAGCACTGCAGACTCCTAAAGTAAGCTACTAGTATCAAGAAGATAGAAAAAAAAAAACCACCACAGGTAGGTATACAATTATGGACGAGCGACTGCCGACACAGAGGTAGCTACAGCCGTGGACTACCGTACTGCGTCTGCTGCTAGAATAGACTGGATGATAATGATATAAAATATATATATATATCACTACTGCAGGACAGGTATAAATTATATAATGACGGACCTGCTGGACACTGTCAGCACTGCAGACTCCTAAAGCAAGCTACTAGAATCAAGAAGATAGAAAAAAAAACACCACAGGTAGGTGTTATACAATTATGGATGGACGAGCGACTGCCGACACAGAGGTAGCTACAGCCGTGGACTACCGTACTGCGTCTGCTGCTAATATAGACTGGATGATAATGATATAAAAAATATATATATATCACTACTGCAGCTGGACAGGTATATATTATATAATGACGGACCTGCTGGACACTGTCAGCACTGCAGACTCCTAAAGTTAACTACTAGTATGAAGAAGATAGAAAAAAAAAAACCACGACAACTAGGTATACAATTATGGACGAGCGACTGCCGACACAGAGGTAGCTACAGCCGTGGACTACCATACTGCGTCTGCTGCTAGTATAGACTGGATGATAATGATATAAAAAATATATATATATCACTACTGCAGGACAGGTATAAATTATATAATGACGGACCTGCTGGACAATGTCAGCACTGCAGACTCCTAAAGTAAGCTACTAGTATCAAGAAGATAGAAAAAAAAAACACCACAGGTAGGTGGTATACAATTATGGATGGACGAGCGACTGCCGACACAGAGGTAGCTACAGCCGTGGACTACCGTACTGCGTCTGCTGCTAATATAGACTGGATGATAATGATATAAAAAATATATATATATCACTACTGCAGCCGGACAGGTATATATTATATAATGACGGACCTGCTGGACACTGTCAGCACTGCAGACTCCTAAAGTAAGCTACTAGTATCAAGAAGATAGAAAAAAAAAACACCACAGGTGGGTGGTATACAATTATGGATGGACGAGCGACTGCCGACACAGAGGTAGCTACAGCCGTGGACTACCGTACTGCGTCTGCTGCTAATATAGACTGGATGATAATGATATAAAATATATATATATATCACTACTGCAGCCGGACAGGTATATATTATATAATGACGGACCTGCTGGACGCTGTCAGCACTGCAGACTCCTAAAGTTAACTACTAGTATGAAGAAGATAGAAAAAAAAAAAAACCACCACAGGTAGGTATACAATTATGGACGAGCGACTGCCGACACAGAGGTAGCTACAGCCGTGGACTACCGTACTGCGTCTGCTGCTAATATAGACTGGATGATAATGATATAAAAAATATATATATATCACTACTGCAGGACAGGTATATATTATATAATGACGGACCTGCTGGACACTGTCAGCACTGCAGACTCCTAAAGTTAACTACTAGTATGAAGAAGATAGAAAAAAAAAAAAACACCACAGGTAGGTATACAATTATGGACGAGCGACTGCCGACACAGAGGTAGCTACAGCCGTGGACTACCATACTGCGTCTGCTGCTAGTATAGACTGGATGATAATGATATAAAAAATATATATATATCACTACTGCAGGACAGGTATATATTATATAATGACGGACCTGCTGGACACTGTCAGCACTGCAGACTCCTAAAGTAAGCTACTAGTATCAAGAAGATAGAAAAAAAAAACACCACAGGTAGGTGGTATACAATTATGGATGGACGAGCGACTGCCGACACAGAGGTAGCTACAGCCGTGGACTACCGTACTGCGTCTGCTGCTAATATAGACTGGATGATAATGATATAAAAAATATATATATATCACTACTGCAGCCGGACAGGTATATATTATATAATGACGGACCTGCTGGACACTGTCAGCACTGCAGACTCCTAAAGTAAGCTACTAGTATCAAGAAGATAGAAAAAAAACACCACAGGTAGGTGGTATACAATTATGGATGGACGAGCGACTGCCGACACAGAGGTAGCTACAGCCGTGGACTACCGTACTGCGTCTGCTGCTAATATAGACTGGATGATAATGATATAAAATATATATATATCACTACTGCAGCCGGACAGGTATATATTATATAATGACGGACCTGCTGGACACTGTCAGCACTGCAGACTCCTAAAGTTAACTACTAGTATGAAGAAGATAGAAAAAAAAAAACCACCACAGGTAGGTATACAATTATGGACGAGCGACTGCCGACACAGAGGTAGCTACAGCCGTGGACTACCGTACTGCGTCTGCTGCTAGTATAGCCTGGATGATAATGATATAAAAAATATATATCACTACTGCAGGACAGGTATATATTATATAATGACGGACCTGCTGGACACTGTCAGCACTGCAGACTCCTAAAGTAAGCTACTAGTATCAAAAAGATAGAAGAAAAAAAAACACCACAGGTAGGTGGTATACAATTATGGATGGACGAGCGACTGCCGACACAGAGGTAGCTACAGCCGTGGACTACCGTACTGCGTCTGCTGCTAATATAGACTGGATGATAATGATATAAAAAATATATATATATCACTACTGCAGCCGGACAGGTATATATTATATAATGACGGACCTGCTGGACACTGTCAGCACTGCAGACTCCTAAAGTAAGCTACTAGTATCAAGAAGATAGAAAAAAAAAACACCACAGGTAGGTGGTATACAATTATGGATGGACGAGCGACTGCCGACACAGAGGTAGCTACAGCCGTGGACTACCGTACTGCGTCTGCTGCTAATATAGACTGGATGATAATGATATAAAAAATATATATATATCACTACTGCAGCCGGACAGGTATATATTATATAATGACGGACCTGCTGGACACTGTCAGCACTGCAGACTCCTAAAGTTAACTACTAGTATGAAGAAGATAGAAAAAAAAAAAAAACCACCACAGGTAGGTATACAATTATGGACGAGCGACTGCCGACACAGAGGTAGCTACAGCCGTGGACTACCGTACTGCGTCTGCTGCTAGTATAGACTGGATGATAATGATATAAAAAAAATATATATATCACTACTGCAGCCGGACAGGTATATATTATATAATGACGGACCTGCTGGACACTGTAAGCACTGCAGACTCCTAAAGTAAGCTACTAGTATCAAGAAGATAGAAAGAAAAAAAAAACCACCACAGGTAGGTATACAATTATGGACGAGCGACTGCCGACACAGAGGTAGCTACAGCCGTGGACTACCGTACTGCCTCTGCTGCTAGTATAGACTGGATGATAATGATATAAAAAATATATATATATCACTACTGCAGGACAGGTATATATTATATAATGACGGACCTGCTGGACACTGTCCGCACTGCAGACTCCTAAAGTAAGCTACTAGTATCAAGAAGATAGAAAAAAAAAACACCACAGGTAGGTGGTATACAATTATGGATGGACGAGCGACTGCCGACACAGAGGTAGCTACAGCCGTGGACTACCGTACTGCGTCTGCTGCTAATATAGACTGGATGATAATGATATAAAAAATATATATATATCACTACTGCAGCCGGACAGGTATATATTATATAATGACGGACCTGCTGGACACTGTCAGCACTGCAGACTCCTAAAGTAAGCTACTAGTATCAAGAAGATAGAAAAAAAAAACCACCACAGGTAGGTGGTATACAATTATGGATGGACGAGCGACTGCCGACACAGAGGTAGCTACAGCCGTGGACTACCGTACTGCGTCTGCTGCTAATATAGACTGGATGATAATGATATAAAAAATATATATATATCACTACTGCAGCCGGACAGGTATATATTATATAATGACGGACCTGCTGGACACTGTCAGCACTGCAGACTCCTAAAGTTAACTACTAGTATGAAGAAGATAGAAAAAAAAAAACACCACAGGTAGGTATACAATTATGGACGAGCGACTGCCGACACAGAGGTAGCTACAGCCGTGGACTACCGTACTGCGTCTGCTGCTAGTATAGACTGGATGATAATGATATAAAAAATATATATATATCACTACTGCAGGACAGGTATATATTATATAATGACGGACCTGCTGGACACTGTCAGCAGAATGCGTTTATAGAATAAAAACACCACACGACGAGTGTTTAACTTTTTCAGGCAGACAATCACAATATACTGGTGGTCACTGGTCACTGGTCAGTCACACTGGCAGTGGCACTCTGGCAGCAAAAGTGTACACTGTTAAATATATGTACTCCTGCTATAACTGCTCCCCAGTCTCCCCCACAATTAAGCTGTGTGAGCAGTGAGCACTCAGCACAGTCAGATATACATAGATGATGCAGCACACTGAGGCTGAGCACAGATATGGTATACTGTGTCACTGTGTATCGTTGTTTTTCAGGCAGAGAACGGATTATATTAAATAATAATAAAACTGCACTGGTGGTCACTGGTCAGTCACTAGTAAACTCTGCACTCTCTGAGTACTCCTAAGCTCCAGTAAATCAAGTGTCTCACTCTCACTATCTATTTCTATTCTAAACGGAGAGGACGCCAGCCACGTCCTCTCCCTATCAATCTCAATGCACGTGTGAAAATGGCGGCGACGCGCGGCTCCTTATATAGAATCCGAGTCTTGCGATAGAATACGAGCCTCGCGAGAATCCGACAGCGGGATGATGACGTTCGGGCGCGCTCGGGTTAGCCGAGCAAGGCGGGAAGATCCGAGTCTGCCTCGGACCCGTGTAAAAAGCGTGAAGTTCTGGGGGGTTCGGTGTCCGAGAAACCGAACCCGCTCATCACTATTTAAAAGGCAAGGTTTTGAGTTGTAAATGATTGCCCCTTTAAATATTGTCCGATATCGGCCGGCACCCCACACATCCAGCAAAGTCGGGCCCTATTACATATGCATCCATGTATGCAGTTTCCAGATATAAACAGAAGGATTTAGCAACTTGCGATTTCAAGACTAATATCTCAAACTGCAAATCAGGGATCAAGTAGTGCCAGCAGTAGTGCCTTTCTCATAGTCTGTAAAGGATGCTGGGGTTCCATTTAGTACCATGGGGTATAGATGGGTCCTTTGGGAGCCACTGGCACTTTAAGAGTTTAATAGTGTGTTCTGGCTCCTCACTCTATGCCCCTCCTACCAGACTCAGTCTAGAAACTGTGCCCGAGGAGATGGAGATACTTCGAGAGAAGGAAATATACAGATAGTGGTGAGATTCACACCAGCTCACACATAACAAGAAAGGAAAGCCAAGCTAACCAACTTGGAACAATTCAGCAAGGGTGAAACAACAATACTGAACCAAGGCCCTCATTCCGAGTTGATCGCTCGCAAGGCGATTTTAGCAGAGTTACACACGCTAAGCCGCCGCCTACTGGGAGTGAATCTTAGCTTCTTAAAATTGCGACCGATGTATTCGCAATATTGCGATTACAAACTACTTAGCAGTTTCAGAGTAGCTTCAGACTTACTCGGCATCTGCGATCAGTTCAGTGCTTGTCGTTCCTGGTTTGACGTCACAAACACACCCAGCGTTCGCTCAGACACTCCCCCGTTTCTCCGGCCACTACTGCGTTTTTTCCGGAAACGGTAGCGTTTTTATCCACACGCCCATAAAACGCCGTGTTTCCGCCCAGTAACACCCATTTCCTGTCAATCACACTACGATCGCCGGAGCGAAGAAAAAGCCGTGAGTAAAAATACTATCTTCATTGTTAAATTACTTGGTGCAGTCGCAGTGCGAATATTGCGCATGCGTACTAAGCGGAATTTCACTGCGATGCGATGAAAATTACCGAGCGAACGACTCGGAATGAGGGCCCAAGTAACAATGCAGGAATACGAAGCACTGGGCGGGCGCCCAGCATCCTCTACGGACTACGAGAAAAGGATTTACCGGTAGGTAATTAAAATCCTATTTTCTCTTACGTCCTAGAGGATGCTGGGGTTCCATTTAGTACCATGGGGATGTACCAAAGCTCCCAGAATGGGAGGGAGAGTGCTGAGGTTCCTGCAGAACAGATTGACCAAACTTTAGCTCCTCAGAGGCCAAAGTATCAAACTTGTAAAACTTAGCAAACGTGTTCGACCCAGACCAAGTAGCAAAGCTGTAAAGCTGAGACACCTCGGGCAGCCACCCAGGGAGAACCCACTTTATGAGTAGAGTGGGCCTAAACAGATTTTGGACATGGCAAGCCTGCCGTAGAATAAGCATGCTGGATAGTAAACCTGATCTAACGAGAAATCATCTGCTTAGAAGCAGGACACCCAACCTTGTTGGGATCATAAAGGACGAACAAAGCGTTCTCTTCACATAAATCTTCAAAGCCCTCACCACATCCAAGGACTTTGAGGTAAGTTAGGAGTCAGTAGCCACTGGCACCACAATAGGTTCGTTGATATGAAAAGCAGACACAACCTTATGAAGAAATTGCTGATGCGTTCTGAGCTTAGCCCTATCTTCATGGAAAAACAAATAGGGGCTTTTGCAAGACAAAGCCCCCAATTCAGACACACATCTAGCAGATGCCAATGACAACAGTGTGACTGCCTTCCAAGTCAGAAACTTGACGTCCACCTCCTGCAAAGGTACGTACCAATCCGATTGCAGGAACTGCAGCACCACATTAAGATCCCAAGGTGCCGTAGGAGGCACAAAGGGAGGTTGGATGTGCAGAACCCCTTTCAAGAAAGTCTGACCCTCAGGGAGGGCAACCAATTGTTTTTGGAAGAGAATGGGCAAGGCCGAAATCTGGACTTTAATGAAGCCCAAGCATAGGCCACATCCACCCCAGCCTGCAGAAAGAGGAGAAAACGTCCTAGTTGAAACTCCACCGTTGGATACTTCTTGGATTCACACCAAGACACATACTTTTTCCAAATGCGATGGTAATGTTTAGACGTAACTCCCTTCCTAGCCTAAATTAGGGTGGGAATGACCCTTTTCGGAATGCCCTTCCGAGCTAAGATCTGTCGTTCAACCTCCATGCCGTCAAACGTAGCCGTGGTAAGTCTTGATAGGCGAACGGCCCCTGTTGAAGAAGGTCCTTGCGAAGAGGCAGAGGCCTCGGATCCTACAGGAGTAACTCCAGAAGATCCGCGTACCAAGCCCTCCTTGTCCAGTTCGGAGCAATGAGGATCGCTTGAACTCTTGTTCTTTTTATTAGTTTGAGAATTCTTGGGATGAGTGGAAGTGGAGGGAACACGTACACCGACTGGAACACCCATGGAGTCACTAGGGTATCCACTGCCATGGCTTGTGGGTCCCTCGACCTGGAACAATACCGCCGAAGCTTCTTGTTGAGACGAGAGGCCATCATGTCTATTTGAGGTACACCACAAAGATCTGTTACCTCCTTGAACACCTCCGGATGGAGTGCCCACTCTCCCGGATGTAGATCGTGTCTGCTGAGGAAGTCCGTTTCCTAGTTGTCTACTCCCGGAATGAAGATTGCTGACAGCGCCAACGCGTGAACACCCACGGAGTTACCAGTGCGTCCACCGCCACTGTCTGTGGGTCTCTCAACCGGGAGCAGTACCTGTGAAGCTTCTTGTTGAGGCAAGAGGCCATCATGTCTACCTGAGGTACACCCCAATGGCTTGTCACCTCTGCGAACACCCACCGGGTGGAGGCCCCAATCTCCTTGATGGAGATCGTGTCTGCTGAGGAAGTCCGCTTCCCAGTTGTCCACTCTCGGAATGAAGATTGCTGAAAGCGTTTGCACGGCTGCTAAAACTAGCTAGCGAGCGATCAACTTGGAATGACCCCCAATGGGCATATGTTACGATGTACTCTGTCCCTGCAAACATTAACATGTGTTATCATTCACAAAACAGACAAGGACAATGAAAATGCCAGTGTGGATTCTTATGCACCCTAATTTTTCTAAACTATAGCCCTTTGTGTTTGAAGATCTCATATTCCATTGATATGAGGTGGTGACTTCCGTTCCTTCCCCTTGACAACTGTTTGTAATTTTTTTACTCCCAGCTTTTCCTAGTGACCTGCCACTTAGGATAGGTCAACATATTTAGGTATTAAATCACAATATACATAATTATTTAACTATGTACCCTGCACTAACTTTACACAAACTTAACTGGTCACAAGTACATTAAAAACCCCAGTGTTTAACCTGGCATCCCCCTCTTATCACACAACTATGCCACATACAAAAGGGATGTCTGCATCCTTGCATTGAGGCTTTAGGGGGATAAATAGTTGTACAGTAAGTGTCAATAAATGGAGTTGCATTTGGAGAGATGTATGCAGAGCTGCATGAATGCTGGGACAACTGGGCTGCCACCTTGGATGCCCCAGACAAAAGGGGCCCCCACATACAACCCTCACACATAGAATCTGACCGGTAGTATTTTGCTGCCAAGAATCTTCCTCAGCTCAGCCATCTGTGAAATATAGTGACTGCCGCAGAGCTTTTTATATTATCTTGCAAGATGCTGTGTAATCCTCTCGCAATACTTTTTTTTAATTAAAGTTGAGCTTGGTATTTTGATAATTTTTCCATTGGTTTAGAAAACTGACCATTTACCAAAACCGCTGAAAAAATTAGCAAATGACAGACTTTAGAACACTTTGGAACATCAGACCAACTATTTTACATAGACAAGTAAACAAGCTGCACATTTGATAAGCGTTTGTTTGCAAACTGGCCCAAAAAAATACCATAAAGCATGGCCAACCTACCCAAACAATAGATTTGCCTGTGGCATGGGAGTTTCGGTGTAGCACGACTACACACATCAATACTAATCTGTGCAGGCTTTGTTAGAGGAAAATGTTTATAATTAATTAACAATAGAAAACAATTGTGCCCCCGCCCAAATCCATAATTGGTCATAAGCCACTGAGCCTAGGATGGCATTGGAAAATAGGGGGATAAACTGTATGGAGTTTTCCTTATTTTCCAATAACCAGGACTAAGCTGAAGCAGCCAGAGGTCTGACACTATGGCAGTTAGACACACAGAGGTACACAAAATCCATTGGATTATGTGACAGCCAAAACCGATGCACAGTTAATGCTCTTTGTGTAGTCTGTGATCCAAGCGCAATAATGGCATACTTGCCTACTTTTGAAAAAGCATTTCAGGGAGATTGTGAAAGTAACACCTATAAGTAGGGACATGTTCTGCTACATCTGAAAGACGTGTCATGAAAATTATTTACATCCAAATGTAAATGAGCCCCAAAGTTAGTAAGATCTACTTGTTGAGTAAAAGACACTGATATTTTGCAGGATTTGTTCGTATATTGTGTTTTACAAGATGTTCCATATACTGTAAGTGGACACGAGAAACCTTATTTAAAATGCGTGTAGCCATAGGGATCATTGGGGCAGATGTATTAACCTGGAGAAGGCAAAAGGAAGTGATAAACCAGTGACAAATGCAAGGTGATAAACGCACAAGCCAATCTGCTCCTGTCACTTACATATTGGAGCTGATTGGCTAGTGCATTTATCATCTTGCATTTATCACTGGTTTATCACTTCCTTATGCCTTCTCCAGGTTAATACATCTGCCCAATTGTGCCTTATAACCAATACAGGGAAATGGCACTAATGATTCCACTTGAATTTATATATCTCTGATTTCTTTTCTTTTTTCTCCCAAGATTTTAACTGTTGCATAATGGGGATAAACTGTAATCAGGGAGATTGTTACACTATTTCAGGGAGTCTCCTGCAGAATGAGCGAGGAAACTACGGATAATGGACAGATACAATGTTTAGTAAAGTTACCTCTCAGTAACTTCAGTAAACTCCTAGTCCAGACTATCAGGCAGTTATGCTGCAGTCTTTGGTCTGTGGCTCTACATAATGCTAATTCAGAAGAAGCTTTCAGGCACTGAAAGTCTGTATGCCTGTAGTTAATCCAATTTTGTTTAATATTCATGATGCTAATGTCATAGTATACTATATATATACTGTAAATCAGCACTAATCAACACACCTCAATAACAAAAAGCAGTCTGTCATAACATAAATTAGACATAATTTAAGTTAGACACAATTTACAAATAAACTTACAGGTGAAGTGGTTGATATTGAGCCTATTCCTACCTGCCTTTCTCCTCCTGTGTTATGCAACTAATCAGATGGCATTGTTGTAAAATATCAATATCAACATCTTTAGTCAGTCTATTTTAGAATAGTGGTAATTTATTCAGTAATCATACCAAACCTCTGAGGACTCACTATATATTACAACATCAATAGAGGCAGGTTGGTATAATATCATACTGTGGAGTAGACAGTTGCAGACCCCTGTATCAGAGACCATGCTTGGGCTGTAGCGTAGCATACCACCAGATTTATCAAGACACCTGAACCTGGGTATTTAAAGCACAAATGCTCGCTCTCACATATCTGGTGATTGCATGACCTAATTATATTTGTGGTCAGCAAGAGTCTACAGCTGCGACATAGGTATCCTTATTCACGAGTGACTCCCACAGACTCAATCACCTGAGAGAGGGTTTTTTTTTAATAATATTAAAGGCAAGTAACAATACATTGACAACAACAACTTGATAAAATATATATCCAGCAGACATCCATTTGCATCAAACAATTGTGAAATTTCTGAGATGGCTGTCTAAGTATATAGGCATCATGACATAAGCCAGGATAGCCTGCTACAACACTCCTTATATTCTTTTTTTGCATCACAGACCACTTCAACATTGATGGAATGGGCATGATTCCTGTTGATTAATACATTTGCCCTCTGTCTGGGTGGCCTCTGTCCAATATGTTTACAGTCTATAGCTTCCAGAACATTAGGAATGCCAGTAAGACTATAGAAATCTACCATTACCTTATCCCATTGGGACTCCTGGCTAGGGAAGCAGATTAAGGAACATGGTGAGGCATACAGGGCAAGCAAAATCTGGCTCACTGGTGTGAGAAAGTGTGCTGGGTGATGTCCACAACATTTGAGCTGACTAACCGAAAGAAGTCAGTAGCAAAATAATGCAGAGCACACAGGCCCGACACCACACAACAATGCGTAGTGCATGGCTGTAGCTTATGTTTGATGAGGTCATACAGATGCATCAAGTTGTTATTGTTTAGCCAAAACATCTGTATGATTTCACCATCAGTTAGCTCGTTCAGGTTTATCCTACCTTTAAAAAAGGTAAACCTATGTACAGTACCTGGAGCAGAACTTGTTTCTGCTGCTGATTGTGCTCCTCTTCTGCCTCCTGGCTCCTTCTAGCAAGCTGTCTGAAGTATAATAAACACATGCAGTATGCACTGTGGATGCGATTTCCATAAACCACCATCTTTTCTATAGCCAGTGTAGCACATGGTCTGGGCCCTTCTTATAGGCATCATGATGAAGCTCACACCAGTAGAAACAGTTTCCACACAATGGGGTACATTTACTAACATTCGTAATTTCCGAAAAAAGGTCAAAGTTCAATCACGAATGACATCGAAAGTGTAAAACTGCAACTTTTTGAATTTGTTACGATGGATTTACTAAGCTGTCGTATTCGGGTTTTTCTTTTCTTCCGATGTCGATGTCATTCGTGTTTTTTTTGTGTTTTTTACGGCAGTGATTAGCAAAACACTGCCGACTTTTTTACAATTAATCTCGGCCGGATCTGTGTGATCCGTGCTGGGGTTCTATTTTTTTTTTTTTTTTAATTAAACACTGTAAAATTTAAAAAAAAAAATTGCGTGGGGTCCCCCCTCCTAAGCATAACCAGCCTCGGGCTCTTTGAGCCGATCCTGGTTGCCGAAATATGGGGAAAAAATTGACAGGGGTTCCCCCATATTTAAGCAACCAGCATCGGGCTCTGCGCCTGGTCCTGGTTCCAAAAATACGGGGGACAAAAAGAGTAGGGGTCCCCCGTATTTTTAAAACCAGCACCGGGCTCCACTAGCTGGACAGATAATGCCACAGCCGGGGGTCACTTTTATATAGTGCCCTGCGGCCGTGGCATCAAAAATCCAACTAGTCACTCCTGGCCGGGGTACCCTGGGGGAGTGGGGACCCCTTCAATCAAGGGGTCCCCCCCCCAGCCACCCAAGGGCCAGGGGTGAAGCCCGAGGCTGTCCCCCCCCCATCCAATGGGCTGCGGATGGGGAGGCTGATAGCCTTTGGTGTAAAAGAAAAGATATTGTTTTTAGTAGCAGTACTACAAGGCCCAGCAAGCCTCCCCCGCATGCTGGTACTTGGAGAACCACAAGTACCAGCATGCGACGGAAAAACGGGCCCGCTGGTACCTGTAGTACTGCTACTAAAAAAATACCCAAAAAAAGACAAGACACACACACCGTGAAAGTATAATTTTATTACATACATACACACATACATACATACTTACCTTAAGTTCCCACGCAGGTCGGTCCTCTTCTCCAGTAGAATCCAAGGGGTACCTGTTGAAGAAATTATACTCACGAGATCCAGGGGTCCAGGCTCCTCGGGAAATCCAGGGGTAATCCACGTACTTGAAAAAAAAAACGGTGTCCCGACCACGAACTGAAAGGGGACCCATGTTTGCACATGGGTCACCTTTCCACGAATGCCAGAAACCCACTTTGACTTCTGTCTAAGTGGGTTTCTTCAGCCAATCAGGGAGCGCCACGTTGTAGCACTCTCCTGATCAGCTGTGTGCTCCTGTCCTCACTGACAGGCAGCACACGGCAGTGTTACAATGTAGCGCCTATGCGCTCCATTGTAACCAATGCTGGGAACTTTCTGCTCAGCGGTGACGTCACTTTAGGTCAACCGCAGGGCAGAAAGTTCCCATCATTGGTTACAATGTAGCGCATAGGCGCTACATTGTAACACTGCCGTGTGCTGCCTGTCAGTGAGGACAGGAGCACACAGCTGATCAGGAGAGTGCTACAACGTGGCGCTCCCTGATTGGCTGAAGAAACCCACTTAGACAGAAGTCAAAGTGGGTTTCTGGCATTCGTGGAAAGGTGACCCATGTGCAAACATGGGTCCCCTTTCAGTTCGTGGTCGGGACACCGTTTTTTTTTTTTTTTCAAGTACGTGGATTACCCCTGGATTTCCCGAGGAGCCTGGACCCCTGGATCTCGTGAGTATAATTTCTTCAACAGGTACCCCTTGGATTCTACTGGAGAAGAGGACCGACCTGCGTGGGAACTTAAGGTAAGTATGTATGTATGTGTGTATGTATGTAATAAAATTATACTTTCACGGTGTGTGTGTCTTGTCTTTTTTTGGGTATTTTTTTAGTAGTAGTACTACAGGTACCAGCGGGCCCGTTTTTCCGTCGCATGCTGGTACTTGTGGTTCTCCAAGTACCAGCATGCGGGGGAGGCTTGCTGGGCCTTGTAGTACTGCTACTAAAAACAATATCTTTTCTTTTACACCAAAGGCTATCAGCCTCCCCATCCGCAGCCCATTGGATGGGGGGGGACAGCCTCGGGCTTCACCCCTGGCCCTTGGGTGGCTGGGGGGGGGACCCCTTGATTGAAGGGGTCCCCACTCCCCCAGGGTACCCCGGCCAGGAGTGACTAGTTGGATTTTTGATGCCACGGCCGCAGGGCACTATATAAAAGTGACCCCCGGCTGTGGCATTATCTGTCCAGCTAGTGGAGCCCGGTGCTGGTTTTAAAAATACGGGGGACCCCTACTCTTTTTGTCCCCCGTATTTTTGGAACCAGGACCAGGCGCAGAGCCCGATGCTGGTTGCTTAAATATGGGGGAACCCCTGTCAATTTTTTCCCCATATTTCTGCAACCAGGATCGGCTCAAAGAGCCCGAGGCTGGTTATGCTTAGGAGGGTGGACCCCACGCAATTTTTTTTTATAAAATAACAACTTTCCCACCCCTTCCCACTGATATACATGCACGGATCTCATGGATCCCTGCATGCCTATCCAATCACGGAAAAAAAAAGTAGGTCTGTTTTTTTTTAGCACTTTTTTACGAGTTGTAATTTTTCACGGCAGTGTTTTTTTTTTTTTTGCTGTGCACTTCTTAGTAAATGACCGAGATTCATACTTAAACAGCCGCGTTTTGACCGATGGTGTATTCATTCGTGATTTTTCTCTTGGACTTCAAAATATTACGAATGCCCTCATCACTGCCGTGATTATTGCTTAGTAAATTACCGAGATGACACTTTGATGAAAAAACGGCATCTCGGTCAAAATCGGGAGCTTAGTAAATTTACCCCAATGTTTGAAATAAGCCATTTATTTGGGAGGGCTTGTTGATGGTTTTCTGTTGGTTTCTAAAACTGCCTCTTAGTAAATCTGGGGTGTCTATATTTGTAATGTAAAAAACATTTATGGTGAACAGTTGTTCGATTGTATTCTAAACTCTGCCTTCTGGTTGGTTTTCACCAGTTTGGACTTTAGTAAATCAACAGATTGCAAAACTGCCAGAAAATGCAAAAATAGCCCTTAGTAAATATACCCCTAAATGTGGTCCAGAATGTCTGTTCCTCTGACCTGTTATGAGAGCAGTGCTGTCATACATTACATAGTTAGTTTCCTGATAAAATGATTATACTGCCAAGGCAACAACCCACAGTCATCAACAGTGCCCATTTACATCTTAACAAATCATATTATACTGTATACAAGAAGTGTTCATGCTTGATTACACAATATACATCAAACCAAAAGTTTCCATATCTGATCACACCTCCTGTACATATAACTGTGTATACCATAACTTTGTATCAGCAGTGCCCATACCTTGTTACGCATGCAGTGTTTGCATGATTAAATGCATGCATCAGCAGCTCAAAGTTAATATAGCGCACTTCTATGGCATGCATAAATCACACTATTGTGCAGATGTCTCAATAGTGTTCACATCCCACGAGGGAGAATAGTTGTCGGTATGCCGGGTGTCATATATCTGGAGTTTCTGTCTACGCTACTTCTCACTTTGCTAATAATCACCTCAGTCATTTAAAAAAACAAATCTGTTACAATATCAAAATCAAGTAACTGCAGCCAAGTATGATTGCCTGAGTTCCTCTTCTCTGAAGCAACATGGCCCTGTCATTGACACACTGTTAATTATCTGCCCTTAGGACTTCTTATGCATGTGCTATTATGTTGCCACATTATGGTACAGTATTTATGTGGACTACCTGGCCCTAATATAATTAGCCCTTCTGACCAGCAATTAGCAGTGTCAGAGCCACACTGCTGTTGTGGTACCCCCCAGAAAACTGGTGTGCATTACCCTTTAAGAATGCTTACTGATCCGCAGCAGCAGCATGGGAATGCAATAGCACAGCAGGAGTTAAGCTAAGGTCAGTCACATGGTCAGAAAGAGGAGAGCTGATTGGACAGAGGCAGCTTGGGAGAAAGAGAACCAGTGGAGGCAGGAGGTGCTGGAGACGCAGGCAACATGAAGCAGAGCGGGTAGGCCAGCTGCAGGATGCTGGGCTGTGAAAGCAGCGCTGCAGAAGTGTGAGCAGCAGTATGCAGCTGGTGAGCCAAGTGCCAGAGAGCGGGTGTTGAGACACCGCAGCCGGAGATCCGACACTCCCCGGCTTGGTGAGAGGCACGGACGCCGCAGCGATCTTGTGTCAGCGAGGAACCAACTAAAGCAGGTCCAGCAAATATATAACTCCACTCCAAGGGTCTGAATGAGTACTTTGAGAAATTGACAGCCCAAGTCACAGGCAAGTGTGCCCACTAAACTCTGCAACCCTTGTAATTGACTGTGCAGTATTAAAAGGGTGCAGCCAGCAGCGCCATAGTTTACAAGCTAAACCTATTGAAGGGATCAACAAAACCTAAGTTCAAAGCCAGTACCAAGCAAATATTTTCCCCAAAAAGACTGAGCTTATTGCAAGTTTAAGGGAGACATTTGTTATGAAAGACTGAGGTACAGTAAGACAGAGTAAAGTCCTGCAACTGTGAGAGACTGAGTTTGTTCTGTCCAAAGACCCCCATTGTTAAGTGAGTTGCCACCCTGGCTGAGTATTACTGACATTATCCAAACCCAGGATTCTCCCATACATCTGTGTGCCCAATCCCCCATTGACACACTGTAGGACAGCAGACTTCAAAAAGAGCTCCATCGATATTTGCCAGTGAAGATATTTGTACCTTGACTAGGGAAAGCTATAAAGTTATTGTTTGTGATTACTGTGCATGTTTTCCATTATTCTTCTCATCACCACATTATAGAATGGAATGCTAATGTCTGATGCTATTATTTGTGATTGCAATTGTACTGTATATTGGTTTGTGATTCCAATAATATTCTTCATCTTTGATTCAAACCAATTACCTTTTGCATACTGAATGATCCTTTTAGTATGAACTGTAGCAGATTGTTTTCTCTTATTCTTCCTGATGCTCAATTCTTTTGTGATTTTTCAAATTCAAAGTCAATTAATCAACCAACCAACCAACCAACCAATCAATCAATCAATCAATCAATCAATCAACTTCAGTACAGAGTTCATTGCAGCTCAATAAAAAGATCTCCTGTTAGAATTGCTGACTCACTTCTGATACAAATCAAGGGACAAGGTACGGGGAACAACATTTCAGGGGAAAGGTCTATCACATAGCCACCCAACACCTGTGATACCTTTCTCAACCACTTAAACATACCCTGCCAACCCCAGGGTTGTTACACTGTCACATACATTATAGTACTGAGGGTTGCTGCAGAGACTAATGTGTTTCTCCCTATTATAATAACACAGGTTCCTTCTTTATTGGAGTACTATTATTAGTGCAAAAGCAAAACTCACTGGATGACCAAGAGTGGGGTGTTACACCAGATCTGAACACAAACACCCCTTCTATCGACACGGGTTCTATTGTGTTTGACAGATTTTGTTCCTTACTATACTTTCTAGTAGATATATTTTTAGCCAGTCAAATCAAATGAAATTATATTGAGTACCCCAATATATGATACATTAATTTATAATATCTGCAGCAGTGACAACTACATAATATGTTCGACAGTTTCTTGACACTTGTTTGTTACACTGCTCTATAATTAAAATGTACGTACAGTATAGTAAGTAGGGGTTCCAGTCTTTTTCATTTTGATAGGAATTTGGCTAAATTGCAGTAAGGCTACAACCATTTATTTGTCAAATTCTAGACCATATACTTACAGTACCACTCTAATAAAGACATCAGACCCCTTATCATGGTCTTTTTATATGCCTTCTACTCCACATGCACCTTTAAATGTCATCAGAGCACCCTCATGCCCCTGTATATGCACAAACACCTTCATGTACCTTTATTTGCTATCATAGCTCAGCCCTCTCATGCACTTATATGCCATCCGAGCTCAGCCCCCTCTTGCCCATTTATGTGCCAAAGAACCCTTGTGCCCGATTGTATGCTATCAGAGCACAACTCCCTTATATACCAGAGGCCCCCTTGCCTCCTTATATCCAGGTCCCCCTCATGCTCTTTTTGATACCAGAGCCCCCTCATACCCTTTCAATGCCAGAAGCACCTGTTGCCACTTTATGGGGGACATTTATCAAAGTTTGGAGCATAGGCGTAACTAGGATTTTTGGAGCCCAGCGCAAGATTAAGAATGGCGCCCCGCCCAAAAAAATAAAAAATAAATAAAATTAAAATAAATAAAAAAATCCATAAAGTTAAATATGCGCACGCAAAAACAGGCATGGCCACATACCAGAAGGGACATGACCTCTGAAAATTGGCCATACCAACATGACACACCACCTGTTTTTCGTTACACTGGTAACATTCTTTTCAATTCCATATGCACCTTACCTATATGATGGTTTCTCACAACGTGGAACCTCTGCAGAAATGTATCCTCTAAGGCAGAAAGCGTCTTCAGTTGGTATTCACCATTTATATTGGAGATCACATCGTCCAGAAGATGCTTTTTATGTGTAGGAATATAAACAAGGTCAGCATCATACAACAGCGGTTCAACCAGACTCACATCCTGCCCCCTTCATCTCTCGGCCACACCATCTCCCCCTTGCATCTCCCAGCCACACCACCTCCCTCCTGTGTCTCTCAGTCACACCATCATCTCCCCCTCGTGTCGTCTCTTAGTCACACCATTACCTATCCCCTGCGTCATCTCTCAGCACACCATTGCCTACCCCCTGCGTTGTCTCTCTTACCTTCTGGGAGCTGGGAACTGTGAGCCAATGGGGACTGTGTGAGAGGCGGGCAGCAGGCTGAGGCTCTGGCACTCTGGTCATCAGACAGGGAGCGTGACACATTTCGGTCACGTTCCTGGCAGCAAACAGGCAGCACGATGGACATGATGGAGGGCACGAGTAATGAGCGGAGCTCCAGCTGCGGTGGGTGTAATGGTGGCACAGTGGGGTGACCAGGCTGTGCAGGTGCTGGTAGTGCCCCCCTCTACTGAGCCTGACACGGCATCCAGGGCATGTGCCCTGCTCCACCCATGCTAGTTACGCCACTGGTTTGGAAAGAGATAAAGTACCAACCAATTAGTTTCTACTGTATCTGACACTAGATGTACTGTACTGATTTTACTGACGAGTAATTTTGGATGGGTGAAAACGCTAATAGTGCAAAGCAAGGTGTAAAGAAATTAAAAAGATGAATGAGTAATTAAAGCACTTAATATGTATAACCATTTTCCATAAAAATCTTAAAGATTTCCTCTACAGATATGTATTATCCACATTTTCACAGTATTGTGATAAAAAGGACTTTATTAGCTCATCTTATTATCCCATATAAAATAAAGAGCAGGCCCAAAAACATCCATTGAATTATTTTCACCTGTGTGCATTGAAGTATTGCCTGACGAAGGGTTCAGTATGAAATGCCGGCGGTCTGGATCCCCGCCAGAATGCCGGCAGCAGGGCGAGCGCTAGAAAGCCCCTTGCGGGCACGCTGTGCTCGCAACGCTGCAGGCACGGTGGCTCACTGTGCTCACCACAGGTTATATTCTCCCCCTATGGGTGTCATGGACACCCACAGAAGGAGAATAGTCTGTCTCGCCGGTATTCTGACGGCGGCATTTCACCGCTAGTTGGGATTCCGGTGTCAGCATTGTGACCACCGGGATCCCGACTAGCTGTAATTTAACCGCTTCCCCCTGAAAACTAAAAACTTGGTATTCAAGCACAGATTTTCTTAAAACTCATTGTAGTGAATGAATATTGTACATTTTAAATAAAAGCCTAGAAAACATTTAATGTTATACTTAATGAAACACTTCTAGTGAAAGACAGCACAGCTATAAGAACCTTACATTTATGCACATAGGTTTTCTAACACTAACATCATTTTTAAAACTTTTTCACATAATATTTGTTTTATTTGGCATTAAGGTGCAGCATTTTGTACATTTCTCTAGGACAGTGGTGGCCAACGCGTGGCTCTTGAGCAGTGGCGTAACTAGAAATTTTTCTCCCCCAAGCCAAAAAATTCTTCGGCGCCCCCCCCATACCCCCCATAATTGTCACCAGTAAAGGGACAAATATGTGCGCGCCTACGGCGTGCCCCGCCAAAAAGGGTGTGTGGCTTCGTTTAAATGGGTGTGGCTTCGCGTAAAGGGGCGTGGCATTGCAGGAAAAGACTACCTTATACCCCAGTTTTGCAACCTGCACGCCCAGACGTTAGCCACCACAGGAAAGAAAAGTAATCCTGATTCATGCCCCTTACATTATTTGTCATTTTTCCTCCTTATAGTAATGCCCAGTATACATTATTCCACACATACTGCAATGGCCTTAGCCATTATGCCGCACACAATAATGCACATGACACAATATGCACACACTGTAATGCCCCCAACACATTATGCCACACACCGTAATGCCTGTGAAACATTATGACAGGAATCACAATGCCCGTTATACATTATGCTACACACTGCAATGCCCCTGATACATTATAGCACATACAATGTCTGTGACACAGTATGACACACACCACAATGATCCTGAGACATTATACCACATACCACAATGCCCGTGATATAGTATACAACACACCGTAATGCCTGACACATTATGACACACACCGCAATGTCCGTGATACATTATGCCACACACCGTAATGCCCATTACACATTAAGTTCTACAGTAAGGCTTCTAATTACTTTTAAATTACCTGCTCGTTGCCAGGGGTTTCATGCTCTTGGTTCCATGCACGGTGCCAGGGGTTTTCATGCTCAGGGTGTCATGCTTGTTGCCAGGGGTTTCATGCACTGGGTGTCTTGCTCGTTGCCAGCGGTTTCATGCTCTTGGTTCCATGCACGGTGCCAGGGGTTTTCATGCTCAGGGTGTCATGCTCGTTGCCAGGGGTTTCATGCACTGGGTGTCATGCTCGTTGCCAGGGGTTTAATGCACTGGGTGTCATGCTCGTTGCCAGGGGTTTCATGCACTGGGTGTCATGCTCGTTGCTAGGGGGTAGTGCTTGTTGCTAGGGCCGTGCTTCCAGTGCCACATATGCCCCCAGTGCCAGATATTCCCCCACAGTGCCAGGTATATGCCCCCAGTGCCAGATATTCCCCCACAGTGCCAGGTACATGCCCCCAGTGCCAAATATACCCTCCCCCAGTGCCACATATGCCCCCTCAGTGCCTGCTCCCCCCAGTGCCAAATATTCCCCCACAGTGCCACATATGCCCCCTCAGTGCCTGCTCCCCCCAGTGCCAGATATTCCTTCACAGTGCCAGGTATATGCCCCCAGTGCCAGATATTCCCCCACAGTGCCACATATGCCCCCTCAGTGCCTGCTCCCCCCAGTGCCAAATATTCCCCCACAGTGCCAGGTATATGCCCCCAGTGCCAGATATTCCCCCACAGTGCCAGGTATATGCCCCCAGTGCCAGATATTCCCCCACAGTGCCAGGTATATGCCCCCAGTGCCAGATATTCCCCCACAGTGCCAGGTATATGCCCCCAGTGCCAGATATTCCCCCACAGTGCCAGGTATATGCCCCCAGTGCCAGATATTCCCCCACAGTGCCTGCTCCCCCCCCCCTGCTCCTTTGTGTTGGAGGGACACGGAGCGCACAGCGCGCGCCTCTCCCGTGTCCCTCCTGGCTCTCCGGCCGGTCTAATAAAGGAAGTGCCGGTTCGTGAGCCAATCAGAGCTCACGAACGGCACTTCCTTTATTAGACCGGCCGGAGAGCCAGGGAGGGACACAGGAGAGGCGCGCGCTGTGCGCTCCGTGTCCCTCCTTACAGCAGCGGAGGGAAGGAGACCGCAGATTGACATGCGGACGCATGTGCAAAGTCAGTGGCGCCCCTCGCCCCCAAGCCACCGCGAGGACTGCGGGGGCAGTAGTTACGCCACTGCTCTTGAGCCACATGCGGCTCTTTCTTTATTCAAATGTGGCTCCCAACACTCTAAGAGGTACATTTACTAAGCAGTGATAAGAGCGAAGAAGTGAGCCAGTGGAGAAGTTGCCCATGGCAACCAATCAGCACTGAAGTAACATCTATAATTTGCATACTATAAAATGTTACAGAGCTGCTGATTGGTTGATGGGGAAATTTCTCCACTGGCTCACTTCTCCTCTCTTATCACTGTTTAGTAAATGTTCCCCAAAGTCACGTGACCACAAGAGATCTGTAAACCGCTGCACTCCAGCCAGACATGCAGCAGCACTACGTAGACTGAGAACTGAGGGAGCCAAATACACATGGGGAGCTGGCTGGAGTGACACAGGCGGGTGCTGGCTGGAGTGACACATGGGGGAACTGAAGTGTATTATGTGAATCTGGCTTTTCAATATATTTTCTGCGGATCTGGCTTTTTAAATTATTTGATGTAGAAGTGGCTTTTTCATTGTATTTTATGTTGGACCTGGCTTTTTCAATGTATTTTATACCGGGGCGTGGCCTAGCAGGCACAAGGTCACACCCCATTTTTGCAAGTGTGCCTTCTGCTCGAAGTCGGCTCTTTGATGTACCTAACAACATTTCTTGGCTCTTTGTCTCTGACTGGTTGGCCACTCCTGCTCTAGGAGAACACAGCTTTAAACCAGAGGTTCCCAACTACTGTTCTCACGGCCACTTAACAGTACAGGTTTTATGGATATCCATGCTGAAGCACAAATGGTGAGCATAGTAAATACTGTCTCTTGAATAATAATAATAATACAAAGTACAGTAAGTTCAATAGAAAAAAGCTTACTGTATGCTAACTGCAGACTCCCTTATGGGATTGGCAGTTCCCTCTTTTATGACAGCTAGTTCTAGCAGCTCTTTGGATAAGACTGTCAGGCCTCTCTGCAAGGTTGGATGCTGACTCTGTGAGATTTACACCTCTGTCTAAGGGAAGTGTTGCCTTTCGCCTCTCCTATACTATCTCGCTGCAGTGCATACTTTCGGCTTCTCTGTCTGATTCTTTAGCATTTGTTCCTTTTGCTCAGTTGTGCGCTGCTGCATTTCAAAACTTCTGCTGCTGATCAGCATATGCAGGGGTGTATCTAGGGTCCGGGCGCCCCTGGCAAAGTAAGGGACTGGCACCCCCCATATTTGAAATAGGGAAGGTGCATGTTAAAAAAGGGACATGATCTTGTGGGAAAGGGGCATGTCCATACAATAGTTCCCCCAATTCAAATGACGCTACACAGTAGTAACCCTTATACACATCATGCCCACACAGTAGCAGTTCCCTTTACACATTATGCCCACACAGTATTTCTTATAACACTGAGGAGACATCAGCAGTGCCTGGCCTGGCTGAGGAGGCAATGCCACCCAAGGCCAGGTAGTATAATCAAATAGTAGTGCAAAATAGTGCAGTACAGCACACTACTCAGTGGTGTAAGTAGAAAACAAATCTTATGTGGTACAGTGCGCACGCCAAAAAATGGGTGTGGCTCCATTCCACATGGGGCGGGGACAATGAAAATGGTGGCGTCAAACACATATGAACCCAATAGTGCAGTGCCAGATACACATATGCCCACAATAGTGCCAGATACACACATTCCCCCACAGTGCCAGATATGCCCCCACAGTGCTTGATATGCCCCCACAGTGCCAGATATGCCCCCATGTTGCCAGATATGCCCCCATATTGCAAGATACACATTCCCCCATGGTGCTAGATATGCCCAGACGGTGCTAGATATGTCCCCACAGTGCCAGATACACATATGCACCCACAGTGCCAGATAAGCCCCCACAGTCATATAGTCTTAGACCCCATTGCCCTTCCAGCACATAGCCATAGTCCCCTCCCAATAAATAGCCATAACCTCCACCTCCCCAAGCAATAGCCGTAATCTCCACCTCTCCCAACACAGTCATACAGTAGTCCCCACCCCCCTCCCATCACGTGACAATAGTTTCCTGCCAGCAAAGATAGCCATAGACCCCGTCCCTGCACATAGCCCCTCACCTCCCCAAGCACATAGACATAGTCCGCATCCCCCTCCCAGCACATAGATGTAGTCCGCCCTTAGCACATAGCAGTAATCTTCCCCACTCCCAGCACATACATACTGTAGCTTCCCCAGACAGCACATAGCCCTAGTCCACAGCCCACAACATTCCAGCAGATAGCTGTAGTGTCTGGCAATACCTGCTGTGCCGAGCTGCCTGGCATGGAGGGTGGAGGATCGCTCAGCAGGCAGGAGCTGGCACCGATGTTTGGCACTGCATCAAAGTACGTGAAGAAACTGAAAATAAACTACAGCTCCTAGCAGCCCTTGCTCCCGGGAGCTCCCAACAGCAAGGGTTGCTGGGAGTTGTAGCTTATTTTCAGTTTCTTCCCTGTAGTCCATTGCGGTGCCAGACACCGGCGCCAGCTCCCACCTGCTGAGCGATCCTCCGCCTTCCATCCCAGGCAGCTCGGCACAGCAGGTATTGCCAGACACTACGGCTTAAGGGATTCCACCCTGGCGAGTGCCATCCTGGACAATGGGTAGATTCGTCCCTGAGCATATGGCACGGGTCTCATCAATGACTTTACCTACTTCTTCTCTTGCTACACTCCTGTGCTTTTACGCCTCCTTTTCTCTCCTTTGCAGACTCAGTGGCTGTAGCTGTACTGCATTTCATGCTACCGCTACTCCACAGGGTACGCAATGCTTCAATCCCTGCTGGGACCCAACCCTCCCACACAGGTGAATGCTAGATATTTATTAGAGATGTGCGGTGGACACGTTTTTGGTTTTGTGTTTTTATGCGGATCTGGACACCATGCTCGTATTTTAGATCTGGATTGGTTTTGCCAAAACCACCCTTTTGGGTTTTGGTTTTGGATCTGGATGATTTTTGATAAAAACGTAAAAATGGCTAAAATCACAGAATTTGGGGGTGATTTTGATCTTACAGTATTATTAACCTTACTAAAATTCATTTCCACTCATTTCCAGTCTATTCTGAACACCTCACACCTCACAATATTGTTTTTAGGCCAAAAGGTTGCACAGAGATAGCTGGATGACTAAGCTAAGCGACACAAGTGGGCGGCACAAACACTTGGCCCATCTAGGAGTGGCACTGCCATGGCAGAAAGGATGACAGTTTTAAAAACTAGGCCCCAAACAGCACATGATGCAAAGAAGAAAAAGAGGCGCAATGAGGTAGCTGTATGGCTAAGCTAAGCGACACAAGTGTGCGGCACAAACACCTGGTCCATCTAGGAGTGGCACTGCAGTGTCAGACAGGATGGCAGTTTTAAAAACTAGGCCCCTAAGAGCACATAATGCAAAGGAAAAAAAAGAATGTGCACCGAGGTAACTGGATGACTAAGCTAAGCAACACAAGTGGGCGGCACAAACACTTGGCCCATCTAGGAGTGGCACTGCAGTGGCAGAAAGGATGAGTTTTAAAAACTAGGCCCCAAACAGCACATGATGCAAAGAAGAAAAAGAGGCGCAATGAGGTAGCTGTATGGCTAAGCTAAGCGACACAAGTGTGCGGCACAAACACCTGGCCCATCTAGGAGTGGCACTGCAGTGTCAGACAGGATGGCAGTTTTAAAAACTAGGCCCCAAAGAGCACATAATGCAAAGAAAAAAAAGAGGTGCAACAAGGTAGCTGTATGACTAAGCTAAGCGACACAAGTGGGCAGCACAAACACCTGGCCCCATCTAGGAGTGGCACTGCGTGGCAGACAGAATGGCAGTTTTTAAAACTAGGCCCCAAAGAGCACATAATGCAATGAAAGAAAAGTGGTGCAATGAGGTAGCTGGATGACTAAGCTAAGCAACACAAGTGGGCGGCACAAACACCTGGCCCATCTAGAAGTGGCACTGCAGTGGCAGACAGGATGGCAGTTTTAAAAACTAGGCCACAAAGAGCACATAATGCAAAGAAAAAAAAGAGGTGCAAGATGGAATTGTCCTTTGGCCCTCTCACCCACCCTTATGTTGTATAAACAGGACATGTACACTTTAACAAACCAATCATTTCAGCGACAGGGTCTGCCACACGACTGTGGCTTAAATGATTGCCTTGTTTAGGCCCCCACCAAAAAAGAAGCAATTAATCTCTCTTTGCACAAACAAGCTCTACAGTGGCAAGATGTCGTCCTCATCCTCAGATTCCCCCCCTTCAATGTTTACATCCTCATCCTCACAGAGAAATTATATTCAAACTAAACCACATCATTTAGGTGTCAGTGGACTGCTTACACTATTACCTAAAGTTTCTGAACTTGACAATGACTTATGATGAATGCACTGCAGGATGTTCCTAGGTGGTTAAAGTTCTTACACCTACTTATTATTATGGATTGACAAAGGCAACAGATGGCTTGTCACCTGTTGTCCGGATTTGTGGAGAAATAATTCCACACCGAAGAGGTGGCTTTTTTGGTATTTTGCCCAGGCATGACAATGGGCTTTTTCATCCCATGGCCAACAACTGTCTCCACTGGTGCCTTATTCAAACAAACCACATCACCATCAGAATCCTCATCATCAACTTCCTCCACAGCACCAGCTACACCCATATCTTCTTTATCCTGGTGTACTTCTACAGTGACAGCCTAAATCTCAATATCAGCAACAGGATTGGCGGTGTTCCTACCAGCATTTGCAGGGGTGTGCAAATGGTGGTAGGAGCCTCTTCTTCCCATTAGAGATGAGCGTGTTCAGATCTCTGAGCTCCGAACCCTGCCTAACCTCCCTACCCGAGTACGGATCTGAGTCAGGCTCGGGTTTTCCCACCTGACTCGGAAACCAGAACAAGGCAAAACATCATCATCCCGCTGTCGGGTTCTCGCAGAGTTTTGATTCCATATAAGGAGCCGCACGCCGCCGCCATTTTCACTCCGGTATTGGAGAGTGTACAGAGGACGTGTCTCCGTTCTCTCAGTGTCCTCAGTGTCCGTGTCTTGTGCTGCATCTGTCCAGTCACAGTGGTTGTGTCCTCTTGCTACCATATGTACAGTGCTGCTGTATAGGGTGCTGTGTTGTGCTGCATCAGTTCAGTGGTGGTGTATTGTGCTGCATCAGTCCAGTCACAGTGGTGGTGTCATCTGCTGCCATATGTCCAGTGCTGCTGTATAATAATAATAAGTCCCTCACAGTGTTGCTATGTTGTCCTGCATCAGTCCAGTGGTAGTGTCCTGTGCATCAGCCATCATTCAGTCCAGTGACCAGTCACAGTGGTATCCTCTGCTGCCATATGTCCAGTGCTGCTGTATAATAATAACAACAAGTCCCTTACAGTGTTGCTGTGTTGTCCTGCATCAGACCAGTGGTAGTGTCCTGTGTATCAGTCAGTCCAGTCACAGTGGTATCCTCTGCTGCCATATGTCCAGTGCTCATGTGCCGCATATTGTGTTATATAAATCCAGAAAAATAATGGAGAACAAAAATTTGGAGGTTAAATAGGGAAAGAGCAAGAACCACTTCCTCCTAGTGCTATAGCTGCTGCCACTAGTCATGACATAGACGATTTAATGCCATCAACGTCGTCTGCCAAGGCCGATGACCAATGTGATAGTAGAGGGCGTGTAAAATCCAAAAAGCCAAAGTTCAGTAAAACGACCCAGAAAAAGAAATTTAAATGGTCTGCAGAGAAACGTAAACTTGCCAATATGCCATTTACGACACGGAGTGGCAAGGAACGGCTAAGGCCCTGGCCTATGTTCATGACTAGTGGTTCAGCTTCACATGACGATGGAAGCCCTCATCCTCCCACTAGAAAAATGAAAAGAGTTAAGCTGGAAAAAGCACAGATAAGAACTGTGCATTCTAAGATGGTATCACAATTCCCCAAGGAGAGTCCAAGTGTGTTGGTGGTTGCGATGCCTGACCCAGAGCCGGCCATAGGCATAGGCAAACTAGGCAATTGCCTAGGGCATTTGATATGCCTAGGGGCATCATCAGCTTCTGCTGATTAAAATGATATGCGGCATGCCTATATTCTGTGTGTAGCATTTCATATGCAGATACAGCCACAGTCTCACACAGTATATAGGCATGCTGCATATCAGTTTAATCAGCAGAAGCTGCTTGTGCATCCTTGCCACATAGCAATGCAAATAAGATGCATTTTCATAAAAAAAAGGTGCCCTATGTTAGCATTGATGCAAGATTTATGAGGACACATCTGAATCCAAGCAGAGGCAGAGGTCACAGTGTTAGTGTCAGTGTGAGTGCTGTGTGCATGTGAGTGGGTTGGTTGTGCAATAGTGTTCGGAATATGTGTAAGGAGCATTATGTGTGTCATGTAAAAATGCATTAATAATATGCAACATATGTGTAAGGGGCACTATGTGTGTCATTATGTGTATAAGGGCGTTAATAATGTGCGGCATATGTGTAACAGGGGTGGTCTTCTGTTTGCCGGCTGTCGGGCTCCCGGCGCTCAGTATACCGGCGCCGGGAGCCCGACAGCCGGAATACCGACAATTATTTTCCCTCGTGGGGGTCCACGACCCCCATAGAGGGAGAATAAAATAGTGTGGCGCGCGTAGCGCGCCACCGTGCCCGTAGCGTGGCGAGCGCAGCGAGCCCGCAAGGGGCTCATTTGCGCTCGCCAAGCTGTCGGTAAGCCGGCGGTCGGGCTCCCGGCGCCGGGATGCTGGTCGCCGGGAGCCCGACCGCCGGCCAGCCGTAGTGAACCCATGTAACAGGGTACTACTGTATGTGTGTCATCTGTATAGGGGAACTAATAATGTGCAGCAAATGTGTAGGGGGCACTATGTGTGTCATTATGTGTATAAGGGCATTAGTAAGCATATGTGTAAAGGGCCACTATGTGTGTCATTATGTGTATAAGGGCATTAATAATGTGCGGCATATGTGTAACAGGGTACTACTGTATGTGTGTCATTATGTGTATAGGGGCACTAATAATGTGCAGCAAATGTGTAGGGGGCACTATGTGTGTCATTATGTGTATAAGAGCATTAATAATGTGTGGCATATGTGTAAGGGACATTATGTGTAAAAGGGCATTAATAAAGGTTGTCATAATGTGTAAGGTGCATTATGTTTATAAAGACATTAATAATGTGTCTCATATGTGTAAGGGGCATTACTGTATGGAATTGTGTATAAATTCATTACTAATGTGTGGCATTATGTGTATAAGGTGCTCTACTATGTGGGGTTGCATATAGAAAGGGCACTACTGTGTCGTCTAATGTGAATAAAGAGCAATAAGGTGTGGTGTAATGTGAATATGGAGCAATTCAGTGTGATGTAATGTGAATAAGGGGCTTTACTGTGAGGAGTAACGTTTATGAGGTAAAGTGATACTACTGTGGGATGTAATATGAATTATGGACACTATCGCAAGATAAAATGTGAATAAAGTTTCAGTACTGTGTGGCGTAATTGGAATTGGGGTTACTATTGTGTGGCCATGCCCCTTCCCAGCAAGAAGATAAGAGCAAACAAAGAAGTACAGCACCTAATGGTCACAAATGCAAACTTGGTCACATGTAAACATTTATCATTTTATTAAAACATATAATTTGAGTATATTAAAAAGTAATTGTACTACTTAAACTAAGCAATTGACTGTCCAACAGTCCTTTGTGAGGAAGATGAAATATGACCGTAGTCATCCTGTTGCAAAGCGGATAACTGAGGCCTTGACACTTATGTTGGTGTTAGACGTGCATCCAGTATCCGCCATTAGTACAGTGGGATTTAGACAATTGATGGAGGTATCGTGTCCCTAGTACCAAATCCCATCTAGGTTCCACTTCACTAGGCAGGTGATACAGAGAATGTTCAGGGACGTCAGAAAAAGTGTCGCCAGTGTCCTAAAAAATGCGGTTGTATCCAGTGTCCACTTAACCATGGACATGTGGACAAGTGGAACAGGGCAGACTAAGGACTATATGACTGTGACAGCCCACTGGGTAGATGTATTGCCTCACGCAGCAACAACAGCAGCAGCGGCACCAGTAGCAGCATCTCACATATCCAAACTCATTTCTAGGCAGGCTACACTGTGTATCACTGCTTTCCATAAGAGAGACACCGCTGACAACCTCTTACGGAAAATGAGGGACATCATCGCGCATTGGCTTACCCCACTTAGACTCTTCTAGGGATTTGTGATATCGGACAACGCCACCAATATTGTGCGTGCATTACAACTGGGCAAATTCCAGCACATCCTATGTTTTGCACATACAATTAATTTGGTGGTGCATAATTTTTTGAAAAATGACAGGGGTGTACAGGAGATGCTGTCGGTGGCCCGAAAAAATGCGGGCCACTTTCGACATTCTGCCACTGCGTACCGAAGACTGGAGCACCAGCAAACACTCCTGAACCTGCCCTGCCATCAACTGAAGCAAGAGGTGGTAACAAGGTGGAATTCAACACTCTATATGGTTCAGAGGATGGAGGAGCAGCAAAAGACCATTAAAGCCTATACATCCACCTACGATATAGGCAAAGGAGGGGGAATGCACCTGACTCAAGCGCAGTGGAGAATGATAAATGTTTTGTGCAAGGTTCTCCAACCCTGTGAACGTGCCACATGTGAAGTCAGTTCAGACACTGCCAGCTTGAGTCAGGTCATTCCCCTCATCAGGCTTTTGCAGAAGCAGCTGGAGAAATCGAAGCAGGAGCTAAGACGGAGTGATTCCGCTAAGTATGTGGGACTTGTGGATGGAGCCCTTCATTCACTTTGCCAGGATTCAAGGATGGTCAATCTGTTGAAATCAGAGCACTACATTTTGGACACCATACTCGATCCTAGGTTTAAAGCCTACGTTGTATCTCTCTTTCCGGCAGACACAAGTGTGCAGAGGTGCAAAGACCTGCTGGTGAGTAAATTGTCAACTCAAGCAGAATGTGACCTGTCAACAGATCCTCCTTCAATTTCTCCCGCCACTGGGGCTGCGAGGAAAAGGATAAGATTTCCGAGCCCACCTGCTGGCGGTGATGCAGGGCAGTCTGGAGCAAAAGCTGAGATCTGGTCCGGACTGAAGGACCTGCCAACGATTATGACATATCTACTGTCACTGCATATGATTCTGTCACCATTGAAAGAATGGTGGAGGATTATATGAATGACAGCATCCAAGTAGGCATGTCAAACAGTCCGTATGTATACTGGCAGGAAAAAGAGGCAATTTGGATGCCTTTGCACAAACTGGCTTTATTTTACCTAAGTTTCCCCTCCTCCAGTGTGTACTCCGAAAGAGTGTTTAGTGCAGCCGGTAACCTTGTCAGCGATTGGCGTAGGAGGTTACTTCCACAAAATGTGGAGAAGATGATGTTCATCAAAATTAATTAGAAATTCCTCCGGGAAGACCTTGACCAGCAATTGTCTCCGGAAAGTACACAGGGACCTGTGATAGTGGATTCCAGTGGGCACAAATTAATACTCTGTGAGGAGGGGGATGTACACAGTGAAAGGGGTGAGGAATCGGAGGATGAGGATGAGGTAGACATCTTGCCTCTGTAGAGCCAGTTTGTGCAAGGAGAGATTGATTGCTTCTTTTTTGGTGGGGGCCCAAACAAACCAGTCATTTCAGCCACAGTCATGTGGCAGACCCTGTAGCTGAAATGATTGGTTTTTTAAAGTGTACATGTCCTGTTTATAAAGCATAAGGGTGGGTGGGAGGGCCCAAGGACAATTCCATATTGCACCTCTTTTCCTTCTTTGCATCATGTGCTGTTTGGGAACTATTTTTTTAAGTGCCATCCTGTCTGATACTTCCGTATATGTCCAGTGGTACTGTCATATAATTCCAGAAATACTGCCTTATATGTCCAGTGGTACTGCCATATAATTCCAGTGATATTGCAGTATAATTCCAGTGATATTGCTGTATAATTCCAGTGGGAATTGTGTCGCTTGGCTTAGTCATACAGCTACCTCATTGCACTTTTTCTACATCTTTGCATGAGGTGCTGTTTGGGGCCTTTTTTTTATATCTGCCCTCCTGTCTGACAGTGCAGTGCCACTCTTAGATGGGCCAGGTTTTTGTGTTGTCCACTTGTGTCGCTTAGTTTAGTCATCCAGCAACCTTGGTGCAACCTTTTGGCCTAAAAACAATATTGTGAGGTGTTAGGTGTTCAAAATAGACTGGAAATGAGTGTTATTGAGGTTAATAATACTGTACCGTAGGATCAAAATTACCCCCAAATTCTGTGATTTTAGCAGTGTTTATGTTTTTTTCAAAAATCATCCAGATCCAAAACAAAAACAAAAAAACAAAACACGAAAGGGTGGTTTTGGCAAAACCAAGCCAAAACCAAAACACGAAAGTGGAATTAGAACCAAAACCAAAACACAAATCACGAAAAGTGCCCGCCGCACATCTCTACTTCCCATACAGTGTTGTAAAGGTCAGACCTAGATATCACAACCACAGACAGTGCCAGCACCCCTGTATTTTCTAGTGATGTGCACCGGAAATTTTTCGGGTTTTGTGTTTTGGTTTTGGGAACGGTTCCGCGGCCGTGTTTTGGGTTCGAACGCGTTTTGGCAAAACCTCACCGAAATTTTTTTGTCGGATTCGGGTGTGTTTTGGATTCGGGTGTTTTTTTTCAAAAAACCCTAAAAAACAGCTTAAATCATAGAATTTGGGGGTCATTTTGATCCCATAGTATTATTAACCTCAATAACCATAATTTCCACTCATTTTCAGTCTATTCTGAACACCTCACACCTCACAATTTTATTTTTAGTCCTAAAATTTGCACCGAGGTAGCTGTGTGACTAAGATAAGCGACCCAAGTGGTCGACACAAACACCTGGCCCATCTAGGAGTGGCACTGCAGTGTCACGCAGGATGGCCCTTCAAAAAAATACTCCCCAAACAGCACATGACGCAAAGAAAAAAAGAGGCGCAATGAGGTAGCTGTGTGACTAAGATAAGCGACCCAAGTGGCCGACACAAACACCTGGCCCATCTAGGAGTGGCACTGCAGTGTCACGCAGGATGGCCCTTCAAAAAAATACTCCCCAAACAGCACATGACGCAAAGAAAAAAAGAGGCGCAATGAGGTAGCTGTGTGACTAAGATAAGCGACCCAAGTGGCCGACACAAACACCTGGCCCATCTAGGAGTGGCACTGCAGTGTCAGACAGGATGGCACTTGAAAAAAATACTCCCCAAACAGCACATGACGTAAAGAAAAAAAGAGGCGCAATGAGGTAGCTGTGTGACTAAGATAAGCGACCCAAGTGGTCGACACAAACACCTGGCCCATCTAGGAGTGGCACTGCAGTGTCACGCAGGATGGCCCTTCAAAAAAATACTCCCCAAACAGCACATGACGCAAAGAAAAATGAAAGAAAAAAGAGGTGCAAGATGGAATTGTCCTTGGGCCCTCCCACCCACCCTTATGTTGTATAAACAGGACATGCACACTTTAACGAACCCATCATTTCAGCGACAGGGTCTGCCACACGACTGTGACTGAAATGACTGGTTGGTTTGGGCCCCCACCAAAAAAGAAGCAATCAATCTCTCCTTGCACAAACTGGCTCTACAGAGGCAAGATGTCCACCTCATCATCATCGTCCGATTCATCACCCCTTTCACTGTGTACACCCCCCTCCTCACAGATTATTAATTCGTCCCCACTGGAATCCACCATCTCAGGTCCCCGTGTACTTTCTGGAGGCAATTGCTGCTGGTGAATGTCTCCACGGAGGAATTGATTATAATTCATTTTAATGAACATCATCTTCTCCACATTTTCTGGAAGTAACCTCGTACGCCGATTGCTGACAAGGTGAGCGGCAGCACTAAACACTCTTTCGGAGTACACACTTGTGGGAGGGCAACTTTGGTAGAATAAAGCCAGTTTGTGCAAGGGCCTCCAAATTGCCTCTTTTTCCTGCCAGTATACGTACGGACTGTCTGACGTGCCTACTTGGATGCGGTCACTCATATAATCCTCCACCATTCTTTCAATGGTGAGAGAATCATATGCAGTGACAGTAGACGACATGTCAGTAATCGTTGGCAGGTCCTTCAGTCCGGACCAGATGTCAGCACTCGCTCCAGACTGCCCTGCATCACCGCCAGAGGGTGGGCTCGGAATTCGTAGCCTTTTCCTCGCACCCCCAGTTGCGGGAGAATGTGAAGGAGGAGATGTTGACGGGTCACGTTCCGCTTGACTTGACAATTTTCTCACCAGCAGGTCTTTGAACCTCTGCAGACTTGTGTCTGCCGGAAAGAGAGATACAACGTAGGTTTTAAATCTAGGATCGAGCACGGTGGCCAAAATGTAGTGCTCTGATTTCAACAGATTGACCACCCGTGAATCCTGGTTAAGCGAATGAAGGGCTCCATCCACAAGTCCCACATGCCTAGCGGAATCGCTCTGTTTTAGCCCCTCCTTCAATGTCTCCAGCTTCTTCTGCAAAAGCCTGATGAGGGGAATGACCTGACTCAGGCTGGCAGTCTCAGAACTGACTTCACGTGTGGCAAGTTCAAAAGGTTGCAGAACCTTGCACAACGTTGAAATCATTCTCCACTGCGCTTGAGTCAGGTGCATTCCACCTCCTTTGCCTATATCATGGCCAGATGTATAGGCTTGAATGGCCTTTTGCTGCTCCTCCATCCTCTGAAGCATATAGAGGGTTGAATTCCACCTCGTTACCACCTCTTGCTTCAGATGATGGCAGGTTCAGGTGTTTTTGGTGGTGCTCCAGTCTTCTGTACGCGGTGCCTGTACGCCGAAAGTGGCCCGCAAGTCTTCTGGCCACCGACAGCATCTCTTGCACGCCCCTGTCGTTTTTTAAATAATTCTGCACCACCAAGGTATGTGTAAAACATGGGACGTGCTGGAATTTGCCCAGATGTAATGCACGCACAATATTGCTGGTGTTGTCCAATGCCACAAATCCCCAGGAGAGTCCAATTGGGGTAAGCCATTCTGCGATGATCTTCCTCAGTTGCCGTAAGAGGTTTTCAGCTGTGTGCGTATTCTGGAAAGCGGTGATACAAAGCGTAGCCTGCCTAGGAACGAGTTGGCATTTGCGAGATGCTGCTACTGGTGCCGCCGCTGCTGTTCTTGCAGCGGGAGGCAATTCATCTACCCAGTGGGCTGTCACAGTCATGTAGTCCTGAGTCTGCCCTGCTCCACTTTTCCACATGTCCGTGGTTAAGTGGACATTGGGTACAACTGCATTTTTTAGGACACTGGTGAGTCTTTTTCTGAGGTCTGTGTACATTTTCGGTAACGCCTGCCTAGAGAAATGGAACCTAGATGGTATTTGGTACCGGGGACACAGTACCTCAATCAAGTCTCTTGTTGGCTCTGAATTAACGATGGATACCGGAACCACGTTTCTCACCGCCCAAGCTGCCAAGGCCTCAGTTATCCGCTTTGCAGCAGGATGACTGCTGTGATATTTCATCTTCCTCGCAAAGGACTGTTGGACAGTCAATTGCTTACTGGAAGTAGTACAAGTGGTCTTCTGACTTCCCCTCTGGGATGACGATCGACTCCCAGCAGCAACAACAGCAGCGCCAGCAGCAGTAGGCGTTACACTCAAGGATGCATCGGAGGAATCCCAGGCAGGAGAGGACTCGTCAGACTTGCCAGTGACATGGCCTGCAGGACTATTGGCTTTCCTGGGTAAGGAGGAAATTGACACTGAGGGAGTTGGTGGTGTGGTTTGCAGGAGCTTGGTTACAAGAGGAAGGGATTTAGTGGTCAGTGGACTGCTTCCGCTGTCACCCAAAGTTTTTGAACTTGTCACTGACTTATGATGAATGCGCTGCAGGTGACGTATAAGGGAGGATGTTCCGAGGTGGTTAACGTCCTTACCCCTACTTATTACAGCTTGACAAAGGCAACACCTGTTGTCCGCATTTCTGTTGAAATAATTCCACACCGAAGAGCTGATTTTTTTTGTATTTTGACCAGGCATGTCAATGGCCATATTCGTCCCACAGACAACAGGTGTCTCCCCGGGTGCCTGACTTAAACAAACCACCTCACCATCAGAATCTTTTTGTCAATTTCCTCCCCAGCGCCAGCAACACCCATATCCTCATCCTGGTGTACTTCAACAGTGACATCTTCAATTTGACTATCAGGAACTGGACTGCGGGTGCTCCTTCCAGCACTTGCAGGGGGCGTGCAAATGGTGGAAGGTGCAAGCTCTTCCCGTCCAGTGTTGGGAAGGTCAGGCATTGCAACCGACACAATTGGACTCTCCTTGGGGATTTGTGATTTCGAAGAACGCACAGTTCTTTGCTGTGCTTTTGCCAGCTTAAGTCTTTTCTTTTTTCTAGCGAGAGGATGAGTGCTTCCATCCTCATGTGAAGCTGAACCACTAGCCATGAACATAGGCCAGGGCCTCAGCCGTTCCTTGCCACTCCGTGTCGTAAATGGCATATTGGCAAGTTTACGCTTCTACTCAGATGCTTTTAATTTTGATTTTCGGGTCATTTTTTTACTGATCTTTTGTGTTTTGGATTTTACATGCTCTGTACTATGACATTGGGCATCGGCCTTGGCAGACGACGTTGATGGCATTTCATCGTCTCGGCCATGACTAGTGGCAGCAGCTTCAGCACGAGGTGGAAGTGGATCTTGATCTTCCCCTATTTTTTTAACCTCCACATTTTTGCTCTCCATATTTTAATGCGCACAACTAAAAGGCACCACAGGTATACAATGTAGATGGATGGATAGTATACTTTATGTATGACGACGAGTGACTGAAGACACAGAGGTAGGTACAGCAGTGGCCTACCGTACTGCTATATACAGTATAATGGACCTGGTGGACACTGTCAGCAGACTGCGTTTATAGTATAAAGAAAAAAAGACACCACAGGTATACAATGTAGATGGATGGATAGTATACTTTATGTATGACGACGAGTGACTGAAGACACAGAGGTAGGTACAGCAGTGGTCTACCGTACTGCTATATACAGTATAATGGACCTGGTGGACACTGTCAGCAGACTGCGTTTATAGTATAAAGAAAAAAAGACACCACAGGTATACAATGTAGATGGATGGATAGTATACTTTATGTATGACGACGAGTGACTGAAGACACAGAGGTAGGTACAGCAGTGGCCTACCGTACTGCTATATACAGTATAATGGACCTGGTGGACACTGTCAGCAGACTGCGTTTATAGTATAAAGAAAAAAAGACACCACAGGTATACAATGTAGATGGATGGATAGTATACTTTATGTATGACGACGAGTGACTGAAGACACAGAGGTAGGTACAGCAGTGGCCTACCGTACTGCTATATACAGTATAATGGACCTGGTGGACACTGTCAGCAGACTGCGTTTATAGTATAAAGAAAAAAAGACACCACAGGTATGCAATGTAGATGGATGGATAGTATACTTTATGTATGACGACGAGTGACTGAAGACACAGAGGTAAGTACAGCAGTGGCCTACCGTACTGCTATATACAGTATAATGGACCTGGTGGACACTGTCAGCAGACTGCGTTTATACTTATAGTATAAAGAAAAAAAGACACCACAGGAGTGTTTTTCAGGCAGACAAACGTATACTGGTGGTCACTGTCAGCAAAACTGTGCACTGTACTCCTGCTATAGCTGCTCCCCAGTCTCCCCCACAATTAAGCAGTGTGAGCACTCAGCACAGTCAGATATATCATGCAGCACACTGAGGCTGAGCACAGATATGGTATGGAGCGTTTTTTTCAGGCAGAGAACGGATAAAAAAAACTAGCAAAACTCTGCACTGTACTCCTCCTAACAGCTGCTCCCCAATCCTCCCCACAATAAGCTAAGCAGTAGCAATCAGATCAACTAACTATAACTATATAAACAGAGAGGACGCCAGCCACGTCCTCTCCCTATCAATCTCAATGCACGTGTGAAAATGGCGGCGACGCGCGGCTGCTTATATAGAATCCGAATCTCGCGAGAATCCGACAGCGGGATGATGACGTTCGGGCGCGCTCGGGTTAGTCGAGCCATACGGGAGAATCCGAGTATGGCTCGGACCCGTGTAAAAAGGGTAAAGTTCGGGGGGGTTCGGTTTCTCGGAAACCGAACCCGCTCATCACTAGTATTTTCACAACATCCCTGTAATTTTACAGCATACAAGACAGGGCCAGTGTACATTGATTTTCACTGCACCCTAGAATAATTACAGCACACAAGACAGGGTCAGTGTACATTGATTTTCACTGCACCCTAGAATAAGTACAGCATACAAGACAGGGCCAGTGTACATTGATTTTAACTGCACCCTAGAATAATCACAGCATACAAGACAGGGCCAGTGTACATTGATATTCACTGCACGCTAGAATAATTACAGCATACAATACAGGGCCAGTGTAAATTGATTTTCACTGCCCCCTAGAATAATTACAGCATACAAGACAGGGCCAGTGTACATCGATTTTCACTGCACCCCTGAATTTTTACAACATACAGGGCCAGTGCAATGTTATTTGAACAGCAACACCCCTATATTTGTTAGGCGCGGCGGTTTTTGTCCGCGCTCTGACCGAGCAGCGGTCACGGCCGCCGCGCCTCTCACTCTGTATGCTCCCGCACTGCGCCTAGCAACGCCGGGACGCCGTGCGCGCGATAGCCGCCGGGTCCCTGGCAACGCTAGGACGCCGTGCGTCCAGGGCCGCCGGGTCCATGGCAACGGGGACGCCACAGGCAGACCGCGTTCCCCGTTGCCATGAGAGTACTTACACCTGTTCTCCCCTGCTCGTGCAGCAAGGCAGCTGCACGACATTCATCAATCAGGCTCTGCACTGCCATTGGAGGGTTCCCTGTTATATGCCTCCTCAGTGCCTCACACAGACGCCGGTGATAGCTTCCTGCATGCTGTTCCTGCCTGGTAACGTCTGTTCCTGATTTAGCTGTATCTGGTCGATCCTGCTCCCTGTGCTCCCGAGTCCTGGAGTTCTGAAGCCGGTCCTGGGAATCCTTCCTGTCCAAAACGAACCTGTTGCAGTCATCCGAGGGTTCTCGTTATTTGGGGTTCTCTCCCGGTTTCGTGAGTAGCGGCTTCTGCCGCGAGTTGCGGCCTAGGCCGCTTTAACTTTGTATTACTTTTGTGTTGGAGGTTTTTGCGGAGGTTTCCGCTTTTCACTGTCCTCCCCGGAACTCGGCGGTGCCGTGTGGGGGAACGGACAGTGGTATCTTTTGTTGTCCTTTTTCCTTGGCGGCGTGCCGCACATACCTTTAGTTTTAGGGTTGTTAGTAGCCCCTAGCTTCTGTTTGTTTTAGTTAGAGGTCCCCTTGTTATTACCCTGTCTCGGTTCACGCTTTGTCTCTCTCTAAGACCTGGGGGCATCGGAGTTGGGCAGACCTAATCCGCCCTTTAAACGCGGCTGCCGTGGGCCCAAGAAACCATAGTCGTTCAGGCGTGAGTCGACCACACGGGTAAGACAATGGAGGTAGGGTGCTAGGGGCTATTCCCGTACCTCTCCTTAGTTCAGCGTCACGTTCTGGTGCTCTGAACTCGCATCACTACATCTCTCCAGTTCTGAGCATCAGGAACGTAACATTATCACCGGCCCTAAAAAAAAAAAAAGAGTTAATTTTTTCTTTTGTATTGGTGGGCCTAGAAATTCGGCCTCATGAATCCGGCAGTTTTAGGTCCAAATCCCAGCCAGCTTTTGGCCAACCAGATTCAGGAACTAACTCAGATGGTTCAGGACCTTACTCTTCGGATGAGATTGCAGGAAGATCTTTTGCAAGCCTCCCCGAGTATGGTTCCAGAACCAAAAATGCATTTACCTGACCGTTTTTCGGGTAACCGAAAGGATTTTTTAAATTTTAAGGAAGCTTGTAAGCTTTATTTTCGTTTAAGGCCCCGTTCCTCTGGTACTGAGTCTCAACGGGTCGGGATTGTGATGTCTTTACTCCAAGGTGATCCACAGACCTGGGCTTTTGGGCTAAGAGCGGATGAGGTTGCCTTGCTATCAGTAGATGCCTTTTTTAAGTCCTTAGGCCTTTTGTATGATGACCCTGATAGAGAAGCATCAGCTGAGAGCCACCTGCGTGCACTTAAGCAAGGGAAAAATCCAGCAGAGGCGTATTGTACCGAATTTCGCCGTTGGTCGAACGACTGTGGCTGGAATGACCCGGCCCTGCGCAGTCAGTTTCGCCTCGGTTTGTCTGAAGTTATTAAAGACAGTCTCCTTCAGTACCCCGCTCCTGAGACTCTAGACAAACTCATGGAGCTCGCTATTAAAATTGATCGTCGTCTCCGAGAGCGGAGGGCTGAAAGAGGAGCTACTTTTAGGCCTAGTCCATGTGTATATACTTTTCCTGAGGACATCGAGGAGCCCATGCAAATGGGTCTGTCCCGGCTGTCCCCAGAGGAAAGAACCAGAAGGCTAAATTCTGGTCTTTGTTTGTATTGTGGTGGCAAGGGACATATCGCACGTAATTGCCCGAATAAGCAGGGAAACGCTCTGACCAAGTGAGTAGTGAGGGGGTTCACTTGGGTCTGCAGTTAATCTCCTCTAATGATTCCTTATTAGTTCCTGTAAAAATTTCCTTTGGTAGCCTCAGTTCGTTGGTGTCGGCCTTCGTCAACAGTGGAGCTGCGGGAAATTTCATGGATCTTGGTTGGGCTCAGGCTTTAGGCGTTCCACAGATACCCTTGGATAAACGTATCACCATGCACGGCTTGGATGGTGGTCCGCTTTCTAATGGGGTTATCACTCACCGCACACCTCCAGTACAACTGACGGTGGGGGCCCTACATTCAGAGAAAATCTAATTTTACCTTACCCATTGTCCGGCTGTCCCCGTAGTTTTGGGTCACCCCTGGCTTGCCTTTCATAATCCCACCATTGATTGGCGGTCTGGGGAGATTTCCCAATGGGGTCCCTTTTGTGTTAAGGAGTGTATTTCCCGTCCAGTCCGGGTTGCGGCAGTCACCCCAGAACTTATTCCTTTGGAATATCAGGACTTTGCCGATGTTTTTTCCAAGGGTAATGCGGATGTACTGCCTCCCCATCGGTCCTATGACTGCGCTATTGATTTAGTTCCCGGTGCCTCTTTACCTAAGGGGAGATTATATGCCCTGTCCGGGCCGGAACCACGGCAATGAATGATTACATTCAGGAGAGCCTAAAAAAAGGTTTCATTAGGCCCTCGAAATCTCCATTAAGTGCAGGGTTCTTTTTTGTTGAGAAAAAAGATGGGTCGCTCAGACCATGTATTGATTTTCGGGCTCTGAATAAAATTTCTGTTAAAAACACCTACCCCTTGCCATTGATTTCAGTACTGTTTGATCAGCTCCGGTCTGCCGTTATCTTCTCCAAGATCGATCTTAGAGGGGCTTACAATCTCATCCGAATAAAATCTGGGGATGAGTGGAAGACGGCTTTCAGCACACAGTCAGGTCATTATGAATACCTGGTGATGCCGTTTGGGCTGTCAAATGCTCCTGCGGTATTTCAAGATCTCATTAATGACGTCCTTCGTGACTTCCTAGGAAAGTTCGTAGTCGTTTATTTAGACGACATTTTGATTTACTCTGAGTCTGTTGAACAACATATTACCCATGTGCGACTGGTCCTTCAAAAATTACGGGAGAATCATTTATACGCCAAACTGGAGAAATGTGATTTCCACATCACAGAAGTGTCCTTCCTGGGGTATATTATTTCTCCCAAGGGGTTTTTCATGGAACCAAAAAAACTCCAGGCCATCCTAAATTGGGCACAACCCACGAACTTAAAAGCAATTCAGCGCTTTTTAGGGTTTGCAAATTATTATAGGCGTTTTATTCATACCTTCTCTGATTTGGTCGCTCCTATAGTAGCATTGACTAAGAAAGGAGCGGACCCTTCCAATTGGTCGCCTGAAGCCGAGTCTGCCTTTCTGGCCTTAAAGCAGGCCTTTGTCTCAGCTCCTGTTCTCAGGCACCCCAACCCGGAGCTCCCCTTTATTGTCGAGGTAGATGCCTCAGAGGTTGGAGTGGGGGCTATCCTTTCTCAGGAAGACCCGGAGTCTCAGGAATTACACCCTTGTGCCTTCATGTCCAGGAAATTCTCCTCCGCAGAATCCAACTATGATGTTGGTAATCGAGAATTGTTGGCAGTTAAATGGGCTTTCGAGGAGTGGAGGCATTGGCTGGAAGGAGCTAGGCATACCATTACAGTGTTTACTGACCACAAGAACCTGCAGTATATTGGGGGTCATTCCGAGTTGTTCGCTCGCAAGCTGCTTTTAGCAGCATTGCACACGCTAAGCCGCCGCCTACTGGGAGTGAATCTTTGCTTCTTAAAATTGCGAACGAAAGATTCGCATTATTGCGAAAATACATCTCTGTGCAGGTTCTGAGTAGCTCGAGACTTACTCGGCATCTGCGATGAGTTCAGTGCTTGTCGTTCCTGGTTTGACGTCACAAACACACCCAGCGTTCGCCCAATCACTCCTCCGTTTCTCCAGCCACTCCCGCGTTTTTCCCAGAAACTGTAGCGTTTTTTCCCACACACCCATAAAACGGCCAGTTTCCGCCCAGAAACACCCACTTCCTGTCAATCACATTACGATCACCAGAACGAAGAAAAAACCTCGTAATGCCGTGAGTAAAATTCCTAACTGCATAGCAAATTTACTTGGCGCAGTCGCAGTGCGAACATTGCGCATGCGCATTAGCGACTAATCGCTCCATTGCGAGAAAAAAATAACGAGCGAACAACTCGGAATGACCCCCATTGAGTCAGCTAAACGGCTTAATGCTCGACAGGCACGTTGGGCGCTGTTTTTTACTTGTTTCAGGTTTATTATCACCTTCAGGCCCGGTTCCAAGAATACAAAAGCTGATGCCTTGTCACGTTGTTTTCTTCCGGTTCACAATAATCATCCGGCTACTACCCCCATAGTTCCGTCATCTGTCATCCGGGCAGGCCTCACACAGGATTTATTTACACAGCTAGTCCAGCTTCAGCAGCAGGCTCCCAAAGTTACTCCTGCGGACCGTCTCTTCGTCCCTGAATTTCTGAGAGGCACTGTTCTAGCTGAGTTTCATGATAACAAAGTTTCCGGTCATCCGGGTGTTACTAAAACCTTGGAATTAATTTCTCGCTCGGTGTGGTGGCCTAATCTTTCCAAGGACATAAGGGAATTTGTCCTTTCTTGTCAGGTCTGCGCTCAGCACAAGATATCCCGATCGTTGCCAGTCGGGCAACTCATGCCTTTAGCCATCCCTCTTAGGCCATGGTCGCACATTTCCATGGATTTTGTGGTGGACCTTCCTTTTTCATCTGGATTCCGGGTCATTTGGGTGGTGGTAGACCGTTTTAGTAAGATGGCCCACTTCATTGCTCTTCCCCAATTACCCTTCGCTCAAGTTTTGGCAGTTTTGTTTCTCCGCCATGTCTTCAGGCTCCATGGTTTACCCATGGATATTGTCTCTGACCGGGTATCACAATTCATTGCCCGTTTCTGGAAACGTTTTTGTGCCTCATTAAATATGAAGCTCTCTTTAACATCTGGATACCATCCACAGTCTAACGGACAAACTGAATGTGTTAATCAGTCATTAAAGCAGTATTTACAGCTGTATTCGGCCAAACTTCAGAATGATTGGTCTGAATTTCTTCCTTTGGCCGAGTTTGCCTATAATAACTCTTGCCATTCTTCCACCAAGGAGTCTCCTTTCTTTTCGGTCCTGGGCTTTCATCCTAGAGCCAATTCCTTTTATCCTCATTTTCCAGGCTCTTCGTTGACCTTTACTTCCCGCCTCAGAATAATTTGGAAAAAGGTGCACCTTGCCCTGAAGAAGGCTGCCTTCCGAGAGAAATTTTTTTCGGATAGGTTCCGACGCCCATGCACTCTTAAGGTGGGAGATAAGGTGTGGTTGTCAACCCGTAACATCAAGCTCCGACAACCCTCGGCTAGATTGGGACCCAAATTTATTGGACCGTTTCTTATAGTCAAGAAAGTCAATCCAGTGGCTTTTCGGCTGCGGTTGCCTAAATCACTTAAAGTTGGCAACACTTTCCACTGCTCTCTTTTGAAGAAATATATTGTTTCCAGAAGGTTCCCCCGGAAGATTTCCCAGGGTAGACTTCCGGTGGATGTTCAGGGTCAACAAGAGTTCCTGGTGGAGAAGGTTTTAGATTCTAAGCTTTCTCGTGGCCGGCTTTATTTTTTGGTCCACTGGAAAGGTTATGGCCCTGAAGTAAGGTCTTGGGTGTTGGATAAGGATTTACATGCTCCTAAACTTAAGAAGATATTCTTTCAGGAGTTTCCTCAGAAACCCGGCTCTAGGGGTTCTTTAACCCCTCTTTAAGGGGGGGGGGGTACTGTTAGGCGCGGCGTTTTTTGTCCGCGCTCTGACCGAGCAGCGGTCACGGCCGCCGCGCCTCTCGCTCTGTATGCTCCCGCACGGCGCCTAGCAACGCCGGGACGCCGTGCGCGCGATAGCCGCCGGGTCCCTGGCAATGCTAGGACGCCGTGCGTCCAGGGCCGCCGGGTCCATGGCAACGGGGACGCCACAGGCAGACCGCGTTCCCCGTTGCCATGAGAGTACTCACACCTGTTCTCCCCTGCTCGTGCTGCAAGGCAGCTGCACGACATTCATCAATCAGGCTCTGCACTGCCATTGGAGGGTTCCCTGTTATATGCCTCCTCAGTGCCTCACACAGACGCCAGTGATAGCTTCCTGCATGCTGTTCCTGCCTGGTAACGTCTGTTCCTGATTTAGCTGTATCTGGTCGATCCTGCTCCCTGTGCTCCCGAGTCCTGGAGTTCTGAAGCCGGTCCTGGGAATCCTTCCTGTCCAAAACGAACCTGTTGCAGTCATCCGAGGGTTCTCGTTATTTGGGGTTCTCTCCCGGTTTCGTGAGTAGCGGCTTCTGCCGCGAGTTGCGGCCTAGGCCGCTTTAACTTTGTATTACTTTTGTGTTGGAGGTTTTTGCGGAGGTTTCCGCTTTTCACTGTCCTCCCTGGAACTCGGCGGTGCCGTGTGGGGGAACGGACAGTGGTATCTTTTGTTGTCCTTTTTCCTTGGCGGCGTGCCGCACATACCTTTAGTTTTAGGGTTGTTAGTAGCCCCTAGCTTCTGTTTGTTTTAGTTAGAGGTCCCCTTGTTATTACCCTGTCTCGGTTCACGCTTTGTCTCTCTCTAAGACCTGGGGGCATCGGAGTTGGGCAGACCTAATCCGCCCTTCAAACGCGGCTGCCGTGGGCCCAAGAAACCATAGTCGTTCAGGCGTGAGTCGACCACACGTGTAAGACAACGGAGGTAGGGTGCTAGGGGCTATTCCCGTACCTCTCCTTAGTTCAGCGTCACGTTCTGGTGCTCTGAACTCGCATCACTACATCTCTCCAGTTCTGAGCATCAGGAACGTAACAATATTTTACAGCACACAAGAGCAGTGTGCTTTTCATTTTTAACAACTGCACCTCTGAATTTTTACAACATACATGGCCAGCAGCACCCCTATATTTTACAGCATACAGCAGTGTGATTTAAATTTTTAACAACTGCACCCCTGAATTTTTAAAACATACAGCGTCAGTGTAATGTTATTTGAACAGCAACACCCCTATATTTTACAGCATACAGCAGTGTGCTTTTAATTTTTAATCCACCCCTGAATTTTTGCAACATACAGGGCCAGCAGCACCCCTATATTTTACAGCATACAGCAGTGTGCTTTTCATTTTTAACAACTGCACCTCTGAATTTTTACAACATACATGGCCAGCAGCACCCCTATATTTTACAGCACACAGCAGTGTGATTTAAATTTTTAACAACTGCACCCCTGAATTTTTAAAACATACAGGGTCAGTGTAATGTTATTTGAACAGCAACACCCCTATATTTTACAGCATACAGCAGTGTGCTTTTAATTTTTAATCCACCCCTGAATTTTTGCAACATACAGGGCCAGCAGCACCCCTATATTTTACAGCATACAGCAGTGTGCTTTTCATTTTTAACAACTGTAACCCTGAAATTTTACAATATACTGGGCCAGTGTAATGTTATTTGAACAGCAACACCCCAATATTTGACAGCACACAGCAGTGTGCTTTTCATTTTTTTAACAACTGCACCCCTGAATTTTTACAACATACAGGTCCAGTGCAATGTTATTTGAACCACAACACCCCTATATCTTACAGCATACAGCAGTGTGCTTTTAATTTTTAACAACTGCACCCCTGAATTTTATAGCATACAGGTCAGTGTAATGTTATTTGGACAGCAACACCCCTATATTTTACAGCATACAGCAGTGTGCTTTTAATTTTTAACTGCACCCCTGAATATTTACATTATTCAGGGCCAGCAGCACCCCTCTATTTTACAGCATACAGCAGTGTACTTTTAATTTTTAACAACTGCACCCTAGAATTTTTACAACATACAGGGCAGTGCAATGTTATTTGTACAGCAACACCCCAATATTTTACAGCATACAGCAGAGTGATTTTCATTTTTGACAACTGCACCCCTGAATTTTTACAACATACAGGGCCAGTGTAATGATATTTAAACAGCAACACCCCTATATTTTACAGCATACAGCAGTGTGCTTTTAATTTTTAATAGCTGCACCCATGAATTTTTAAACATTCAGGGCCAGCAGCACCCCTATATTTTACAGCATACAGCAGTGTGCTTTTAATTTTTAACAACTGCACCCCTGAATTTTTACATTATACAGTGCCAGTGTAATGTTATTTGAACCGCAACAACCTATATCTTACAGCATACAGCAGTGTGCTTTTAATTTTTTAACAACTGCACCCCTGAATTTTTATAGCATACAGGTCAGTGTATTGTTATTTGAACAGCAACACCCCTATATTTTACAGCATACAGCAGAATGCTTTTAATTTTGAATGCACCCCGGCACCCCTGAATTTTCACAACATTTAGGGCCAGCAGCACCCCTATATTTTTCAGATACAGCAGTGTGCTTTTAATTTTTAACAACTGAACCCCTGAATTTGTACAACATACAGGGCCAGCAGGACCTCTATATTTTATATCAAACAGCAGTGTGCTTTACATTTTTATCAACTGCACCCCTGATTTTTTATAGCATACAGGTAAGGGTAATGTTATTTGAACAGCAACACCCCTATATTTGACAGCATACAGCAGTGTGCTTTTAATTTTTAACTGCACCCCTGAATTTTTACAACATTCAGGGTTAGCAGCACCCCTATATTTTACAGCATACAGCAGTGTGCTTTTAATTTGTAACAACTGCACTCCTGAATTTTTACAACATACAGGGTCAGTGTAATGTTATTTGGACAGCAACAAACCAATATTTTACAGCATACAACAGTGTGCTTTTAATTTTTAACAACTGCACCCCTGAATTTTTACAACATTGAGGGTCAGCAGCACCCCTATATTTTACAGCATACAGCAGTGTGCTTTTAATTTTTAACAACTGCACCCTTGAATTTTTACAACATACAAGGCCAGTGTAATATTATTTGAACAGCAACACCCCAATATTTTACAGCATACAGCAGTGTGCTTTTAATTTTTAATGCACCCCTGAATTTGTATAACATTCAGGGCCAGCAGCACTGCTATATTTATAGCATACAGCAGTGTGATTTTAATTTTGAACAACTGCACTCCTGAATTTTTACAACATACAGTGCCAGTGTAATGTTATTTGAACAGCAACACCCCTATAATTTACAGCATACAGCAGTGTGCTTTTAATTTTTAACTGCACCCCTGAATATTTACAACATTCAGGGCCAGCATCACCCCTATATTTTACAGCATACAGCAGTGTGCTTTTAATTTTTAACAACTGCACCCTTGACTTTTTACAACATACAGGGCCAGTGTAATGTTATTTGAACAAAAACACCCAATTCAGCAGAGTGCTTTTCATTTTTGACAACTGCACCTCTGAATTTTTACAACACACAGGGCCAGTGTAATGTTATTTAAACAGCAACACTGCTATATTTTACAGCATACAGCAGTGTACTTTTATTTTTTTGAACAACTGTACCCCTTAATTTTTACAACATTCAGGGCCAGCAGCGCCCCTATATTTTACAGCATACAGCAGTGTGCTTTTAATTTCTAACAACTGCACCTCTGAATTTGTACAACATTCAGGGCCAGTAGCACCCCTATATTTTACAGCATACACGAGCAGTGTGATTTTAATTTTGAACAACTGTACCCCTGAATTTTTACAGCATACAGGGCCAACAGCAACACCCCAATATTTTACAGCATACAGCAGAGTGCTTTTCATTTTAACAACTGCACTCCATAATTTTTACAACATACAGTGCCACTTTAATGTTACTTGAAGAGCAACTCCCCTATATTTTCCAGCATACAGGAGGACAGTGTACCTGCGCCCTGTACAACACAGTGACAGCCAGGACAGCAACACCCATGTACAGCTGCAGCATATGAAACACCAATGACAGCCAGGACAGCCAGGACAGCACCCCTAACACAGCACAGGTACACCACAGTGACTGCAGCAGCACCCCTACAGACCACACACTAACCCCACCTGACACCACCACCCACAGAGAGAGACAGAGGTCTGTTTTCCTCACTCTCCAAGTCCGGTGTGAAAATGGCAGTGACATGCGGCTGTTTATATGGAATCCAAAACCCGTGAGATTCCGACAGTGGGATGTTGACGTTTTGCCTTGTTCTGGTTTCCGAGTCTCGCGGGAAGTCCTGAGTCACACTCAGATCCGGGCTCGGAGCGTGAAGTTCGGGGGGGTTCGGTTCTCTGGGAACCAAACCCACTTATCTCTAATATTTATGTTACACTATTAGTTTAGTTTATTTAAACAATGTGGCAAACATAAATAAATGATATAGTATTTTTCCAGTGAAAATATCTGATGATTTTATATTATTTCATTATAAGTGTATTAACGTAAGAATTTAAAAAAAATATTAACAAATTTGATTCCAAATGTATTTATTCGCAAAAAAAGTAAAACTTAAATGAGGTTTCCGTGAAGGCCATAGATTTGAGAACCGAACCATATATAAGATTAGTGGTTTATGTTACATGAGCAGATTGCTGGAGTCTAGGGAACCCTGTTAATTTGGTCATGGCTTGGCCTTGATAGCTACAGCTGCAAAGCACATTCTTCAGTCATTATACAGAAAACTGAAATTAGCATTTCTTCAAAGGGCATGAGCAGCCGGGATAAGTCCCCCATGATTTGTCTTTGCACAGGATGTCAGTAGACCTCATCCAGCAGCCTAGATTAGTCAATGACTATAGGTGGGGACCTCTATTTTTATGTTGTGTAATAGAAATTTGTTCTGTTCCTGAAGTGTAAGTAACATGTTCTGGGCTTTGCAGGGTCATTTATAGCAAAAGCACATGTTGCTTGCCAACAGGAAAATACTTTGCACATCAGAAGCACTTGTCACTGGGGGAATGAGAGGAGGATGTTGGTCAGCCATGAAGATGACATAAAGAAAAAATTGCTAACTACCCGATTCATAATTGCCAGTACCACCCGGATTTTGAAAAAATTATTACAGCTGTTTATTTATTTATTTTACTTAAAATTACAGAGTATGCTTTGTTGATCAGTGGTAACAATCCTCAGCTGTTTCTAATAATTACAATGTGAAAAATCCCAATGAGGTGAATACTTTTTTAGCTTTTGTATATCTAAAAGGGAAGTTAATGATATACCCATATTATATGTATTTACAATAACCGTGCTTTACAGAAGAGCACTACTGTTAAAAACAAGTTAAGCAAGATAATTCCATTGATATCCATTGAGAGTTTTTCATTCCAGTACTTCAGAGAAAGAATATCAACCATCTGCCATTATAAGGCTATAACAGTTCTACTGGGAAAATGTGCATGTTGGATTATTTATGAATTTTTATCCACTTTATGTATATTTATGTGATTTGTTATATGAACAAAATTGTGATCTCTCCTTCTATATTTTATATTGTTTGGTGAGAATCACCTAAACACACATCTGGAACTTTGGGCATTGAAGAATTGATTTTTATACTTTTTTTTAGAGATTTATTCTGTACATACATTGTGAGTATTCTAATGCCCAAGTCATCCTCTTTGGATCCTACGCTAGGATCTAGTACGCACAAGACAGCGTAAATATCACAAATCCTCATTTCACCAGCATCATCCTCCTGTGTCTCTCTAGCTCCATCCTTTCCTGCATGTCTCCAGCTCCCCATTATATCTCACCAGTGTCATCACCCCTGCATAACTCCAGCATCATTCCATCCTGCATCTCTTTTGCAGAATCTTCCTGTCTCACCATCGTCATTCCCACTGCATCTCTCCAACACCCTATGTCTCTCCAGTTTCTTTCCCACCTGCATCTCTCTCCAGTCTCATCCCAACCTGCGTCCTTCCAGCCTCATGCAAACCTGCGCCCCCCCCCAGCCTCATCCCCATCTGCATCTCTACAGCCTCATCCCAACTGCGTCCCCCCAGCCTTATCCACACCTGCATCCTTCTAGCCTCACGCTGACCTGCTTGCCTCCAGCACCATCATAATGCCCTGTATGGGAGTCAATGCTGCAGCAGAAGTCCTCCTTCACTAACACACCAGCAATACCCACACCCTTCATTCACTAATAGCACCCCCATGCCTTTTTCACTAAGGATACCCCAGCATCACCCACACCCCTTTTCACTAAAGACACACCAGCAGCACTCGCACCCACATTCAATAAAGACAGTCCAGCAGCACTCCACCCCCAATTCACTACCAACAACCCCCCAACCGCAGAATGCCACTCCACTTGTAAACATTTAAGTTTGCCCCCTCTTCCTCTTTCCCTCTCCACTTAACTGTTCAGGATTTATGCCCGAAGGAAACCTCCCACAGTCAGAGCAGAGGGTGCGGGTCCCATCGCGTGTACGAGAGAACCATTGCTGTCTGTGTGCATGCTCTTACTGAACCACAAAGAACCAAAGATTTCAAATTTTGCTGTATCGATATATAAGATCCTCCAGTTTTCAGTAGTCTACTGGCAGTCCTTCATCGTCCAAATGCTTTCATTGTTATAGAAAAATAAGTTCTTAATAAGTTCATGGCTTGTTCCATGAAATGAGCGTACACACTATATGATTTTTAGTTGTTGCAATCTAGCGCGGATTGCAAGATTGGCCAATATATAATAGTGTGTACCCAACTTGATCTCACTATATGGGGAGCAGACTGGAAGCAGAAAGAGAGAGAGAGAGAAATAGGGCCACATGTACTTAGCCGTGAAAAGTGATAAAGTGGAGAGAGATAAGTTACCAACCACCAGATCTAAACTGTAATTTTTCAAACACAGGACATGATTCAGAGATGGACGGAAATGCAATGCTGCATGCAAGCAGCATTGTACTTCTATATGATCTGAAGGAGGGACATGGAGAAGTCTCAGTAGAAGAGACGCCTCCTGCATGTTGCTGCGATCCTAGTGTAAGGATGCTATGTACAGTGTTATGCCTGCTGCCGTGCAGGTGTGAATCACTTCTTACCGCTAGTCTCCTTCAGTTTCTACCCACGGAACCTCTTCGGACCGGTAAGTACTCCAGTAACCAGGAGACGACGATTCGGCCCGATACCCCGATGCTGGAGGAAAAGAAGCACTGATTACATGGAGTACCAACTCTTTCTGCGGTGAGGAAGAAAGTACACAGGGATGGCCGCGACTTTCACCGATTAGGTGAATGTCATCACTGGCCCTAAGGCCTCAGCCACCCAATTATCACCTATTTGGCACTTGTGCACCAGGTGAAGTGAGCTTCACTAGGCCTATTGAAGACTCGCGGATTGGCGCCCGACACAGACCGAGACAAACACACAGTGGGGAATACTCACGTTGTCACACTTGTCAACTTGCCGCTCGAGGTTCGCTGCTCCTGAGGAGAGATGAACAGCAGCCTTCCTACAAACTAACAGATAGGCTAAACAACTAAACGGGCCTATACTGCTATGAACTTTTGAACAAAACTGATGAGAAGAACGGCTATAAAGGTCCTCAGCTAGCAAAATAAGACACATTCAAGGATACACAGTAATGACATAACAATGAGTTACCGTTACGCTGGTGTTGATAGATCCTGCACGTCGGGCTGACCAACAAATGCCTGTACTTCTTCCCCAGACACACACGCGTATTGGGCAGCCTGTAGTGGATAGCCGTCCACTTCAGGTATACGGGATGGTGAGGAACGTGGAGACGGGAACGTCTCTTCACAACCTCTCCTATCCCGAATGGAGTACGGAACGTGCGGCCAGCCAGCCCTACATACCCAACCAACCACAGTCCAGGCGAGCTACCGTACAGCCCACCCGCTGCTGGAACCGAACCGGAAGGGTTCTGTACTCTGTGTTCCCAACTGCATAGATGCTACTATGCCCCTAGTGAAGAAGTTCCGTTCCTACCCTGGACTGAGCCCAGTCCAAATGCACACCTGACAATGGGAGTGAAATCCTGGCCTAGTGCAAAGATCCCAACCGCAGATCTCACCTTTGATTTGTGACTAACTTGTGCCCGGCCAAATGCCCGCAAGTGCCCACAGGCCTAGTGCCTGCCTACTGATGGGAATATAATCTTGGCCTAATCCCAAGATTATTTATATGAATGCTGGATCCTACCTATGCCACAGGCCTAGCGCCTGAATGGTGGCCCCAGGCCTAGCGCCTGCCTAAAAGGGGAATAGTAACCTTGGCCTAACGCCAAGATTACTTGTTCATGCGGCGGACCTTCCCTCCTAGCTACTGCTCAGGCCTAGTGCCTGCTTATAGCTACAAACCTAGTGCCTGCCTAATCAGGGTACAGTAACCTTGGCCTAACGCCAAGGTTACTGGTTGGCGTGGTGGCCCTCACCTCCTAACTGCTACTCAGGCCTTGTGCCTGCTTGTGGCCCCAGGCCTAATGCCTGATAGTCCCGGTGGTCTAGGGAGGAGAGCTATAAAAAAGTGGTATAGGCCCAAGGTCTCCTACCCGGATCGGTGGGAGAGGCTGCAGAGGGGAGCTTCGTCAGCTCTTTTGCATCCCTCGCTCTGCAGCACTCTACGCCGGTCCTCCGTTGCTGGACTCTGGACTTTGCCTCTTCTTTCTTCTTAGTTCCGCCTCTTCTCTCTTACGTCTTCTCTCTTCTCTGCCGCCTCTTCTCTCTCCGCCGCCATCGGTCTTCCTCCTCCATCTTCTGGAGCTCTGCTCTGCTCCGGCTCCGGCGTGCAAATGAACTCCGCCGCCGCCCAGCGCCTGATATAAGAGCTGGGAGGAGGCGGAGCCATGATGTGGCGGACTCTCATTGGTCCGCCGCGACGAGCATGGATTGGCCCGTCACAGCGGCCTCCCATTGGACGCTGAGCCGCGAGCCAGGATTGGCTCACAATCTGCGCCCAGTTCAAATCCCAGGGCGCTGATTGGAGGAACCCGGATCCTTTCAGATCCAAGATCCTCCGCGCTCAGGCCCTGTTGCTGTCCCAATGCCCACCACCTTCTGACGCCAGCCGCCCGCCTCACACTAGCACTGCGACCAACGTATGTGACCAACGTCGCAACCCGGGATCCAACATACTGTAGTACAGCGGTGGCCAACCCGCGGCTCTCGAGCCACATGCGGCTCTTTCATCCTCCGCATGCGGCACGATGCGCTCCCGGCCATCGCTGCCCGACACACCAGAGTCGCAGCAGCAGATCTCCAGCGGCGGTGTGTATCTTCAATTCTGCGGCGGCCCGTGAGCCAATCAGAGCTCGCGGACTGGCAGCTAAGGCTCCTGATTGGCTGCCGGTCCGCGAGCTCTGATTGGCTCACGGACTGGCACTGAATTGAAGATACACAGCGCCGCCAGAGACAGAGGGGTAGGAGAGGCGCACGCTGTGCTCTCCTTCCTCTCACAGCAGCGCGGTAAGCAGCACTTTTTTTTTTTTGGGAGGGGGGTAGTGAGGCACTGTGGCGGCATATGTATCAGCACTGGGGGCATGTGTATCTGCACTGTGGGGGCATATGTATCTGCACTGGGGGCATATGAGGCACTGTAGGGGCATATGAGGCACTGTGGGGGCATGTGTATCTGCACTGGGGGCATAATTGGCACTGTGGGGGCATGTGTACCTGCACTGGGGCATATCTGCACTGGGGCATATCTGGCACTGTGTGGGCATATCTGGTACTGTATGGGCATGTGTATCTGCACTGGGGCATATCTGCACTGGGGCATATCTGGCACTGTGTGGGCATATCTGGCACTGTGTGGGCATATCTGGCACTGTATCGGCATGTGTATCTGCACTGGGGTCATATCTGGCACTGGGGGATATCTGGCACTGTGTGGGCATATCTGGCACTGGGGGCATATCTGGCACTGTGGGGACATGTGTATCTGCATCGGGAGCATATCTGGCACTGTGGGGGCATATCTGGCACTGTGGGAGGCACTGTGGGGACATGTGTATCTGCATCGGGGGCATATCTGGCACTGTGGGGGCATATCTGGCACTGTGGGGACATGTGTACCTGCATCGGGGGCATATCTGGCACTGTGGGGGCATATCTGGCACTGGGGGAGTATATGTATCTGGCACTGGGGGCATATATTTATCTGGCACTGTGGTGGCACCCATATTTTGGCATTTTTATATGTATGTGGCACTGTACAACATGACTAAACAGGGTTATGACACAAGGTCACACTCCTACAAACATCATACCGAAAGGTGTGTGCACAAAAATGGGGTGTGGCTTTGTGACAACTATAGTGGCTCTTGCACTTGCCTATGGATCTTTTCTGGCTCTTTGCCTCCGACTGCTTGGCCACCCCTGCTGTAGTAGATAGGATATAATGTGTACAGGAGTTAACATGTATGGGTGGATTATTGTGGTTTAAATTGACAGCTGATATTGGTACACAAGCCCTGTGTTTAATAAACAATGTTCCATGCAGATCACCACCTGAAAAAGCACCAGCTTACACAACTGGCCCATGGAAGCGGGGGTTGTGAGGCCAGAAATTCTGCATGGTAACACACTGACCCCTGACCCTCCCCTCCCAGAAAATGGGGGCAACATGCAGTGGCAAAGGGAAAGTACGGGTGAGATTGCAAGGTCCGTTAAGTACATGCACAGAATGGATCTTGCACATAATTGGGAATCTGCACGCAGGCAAGACTTGTGGTCAGGTCTGAATCAGGCCCACAGCCTGCAACATGGCAGTTAGGAGTTGATTGGCTTAGTACATCTGCCCTGAGAGAGAGAGAGCGAGAGAGAGACTGTGGTTTGAAATACTAAAACCTTGCTGCTTTGCTTGCGATTTGATCTTTAGTTCATTCCACTCATAAAGAGGGACAATTCAAACAATTTATGTTATTCATAGCTGGACAGGGTAGCATGTACTCAACCACTGAACATGTGTGCAGTTGAATGGCTGCTGCATGACAAGAGAAGGCGTCCATAACCTGATTTCGCAACAATATATATTACTTTTATAGAAATGTATTCTAAATATATAAAGCATCATTTTGGAAATACACAGACATATACATAAATCATTTGACATGTATTTGAATTATTTTGTTTTAAAACATACAGCACAAAACACAAGACATTTCTGAGTTGCAGTAATGCATGAAGGTAACATAAAAGATTAACATACCGAAAATGCCTATCTAGATTAGTGCACGTGCAATTGACACTGTTATGAGCAGTGAACAGTCGGTGTGTCAGGCACAGAATCAGTTAAACTTTAACTGAACTCCAACCATGATTTTATCCATCTTTTGTATTGTATTTTTTTAAAGTTTAAACCTCTCTCCACATTATCGCTGTCCAAAATTTTGTAAATCTACCCCTTGGCTTATTAGGGTGTGGTATTGAAAGTCGACAGTAACTAGGTCGACAATGTCTAGGTTGACCACTATTGGTAGACAGTAACTAGGTCGACAGGGTGTCTAGGTCGACAGGGTCTTTAGGTCGACATGTTCTCGGTCGACAGGTCAAAAGGTCGACATGAGTTTTTAATGTTATTTTGGTGTCGTTTTGTTCGTAGAGTGACCGGGAACCCCAATTAGTGCACCGCGTCCCCTCGCATGGCTCGCTTCGCTCGCCATGCTTCGGGCATGGTGCCTTCGCTTCGCTCGGCACAGATTACCGTTCCAATCGTAATCCACGTGGATCGTTAAGTATGAAAAGGTTCAAAAAAAGAAAAAAATTGTGAAAAACTCATGTCGACCTTTTGACCTGTCGACCTAGAACATGTCGACCTAAAGACCCTGTTGACCTAGACACCCTGTCGACCTAGTGACTGTCGACCAATAGTGGTCGGCCTAGACATTGTCGACCTAGTTACTGTCGACTTTCAGTCCGGATCCCAGCTTATAAACAGAGATATAGAGTGTTAAGAATAAACAAGGTTTTTCTAGTGTGGAACAAAATGTCAACAGACTGCTGACATTCAGGAAATCACATGTCAACAGACTGCTGACATTCAGGAAATCAACATGTTCTGATTGTTGACAATTGGAATGTCAGCTTGGATAGGATGTCAACATTCACAATGTTGACACTGATATAGGGGGTATTCAATTAGCTGCGGAATTTACCCAGTGGCTAATTGCCTGCAAAAATCCATGCGGTGCAGAGAAAGGCTATTCAATTAAATAGTTTTTTTCCTGCACCAAAAATGCAGCTGAATGAGGTCCTGTGTTCAACTTATGCAAGTAACTGTGGCCCTGATTTCACTATGTCTTCTACCATGCCCTCCTCACACCACTTTGATACATGAAGATGTGGGCCATCAAAGTGAACTGAAACAATAAAAATGAAGATATACAACATAAACAAGTTGATCTTAACATCATAAGAAATATTGTAGTGGATACTACCAGAAAACTACTTTCCTAAGTTGTGCAAGTGGTCCATTCAACAGTTTGCTGGGTGAGGCAATGAATCTGATTACCCCTATTATTATTATTATTATTATTTTTTCTTCTTCTTATTATTATTATTATTATTATCCTTTATTGATATGGCGCCACAAGGGATCCGCAGCGCCCATTACACAGTACATAATCAAATGAGCAAACAAGAACAGCACTTACAGTACAAGACGGGTGGTATTCATGTGACCGGCGGTCTGCTGACCGACAGTCACATGACCTCCTCCACCATCCCGCCGGCTCAGTATCCCGATGGTCGGCATGACGACCAACAGGGACTATTTCCACTCGTGGGTGTCCACGACACCCATAGAGTGGGAATAGAACCCGTCGCCACCGAGCCCACAAGGGGCTTGCTGCACTCGCCCCTCCCCGCCGGGATCCCGGCGTCGGTATGCTGCCGGGATCCCGGTGTCGGTAAGCTGATCAACGGTCAGGAGACTGCCAGTCAGCCATACTACACCCGTACAAGACCATATAGGACAGGTATAGAAAACCCGGGGTCAGGTGCCATCAAAGGGAGTATGGAGTATAAGATAGTGTACGTAAGAAAAGGAAAGGCACATGAGGAAATAAGTCCCTGCTCTTGCGAGCTTACAATCTAAAAGGTGAGGGACTAACAGTCTGGAGTGACACAGAAGGGGTAGACAGTGAGCATAGACAATACACAGAGCAAGGACACAGTGACTGTGAGCTACCTAACACCAGGGCAATACCCCTTGGTTCAGTACAACCAGCACTGATAATAGACTGCATTACACAGGCACACCAGATCCAACAACCACTCCAGACCACCTTGCTTTCGGGGCTACAATTTGAAGCCTAGTGCGTCATACGTATCCTGGACTCTACAACGGTTATTTTTCTGAAAAATAGTAGTGCATGATGTAACCAATCACAACAATTTGCCAAGTTGTTATTTCAAGTACAGTTTCCTCTTCATCATCACTGGATGATAAAATTTCACAAGCAGTTTCTGAAACAGCTTAAAAAATTAAATGACACAAGACAATTTCTGTCATAAGAATCTGCAAACACAGATTGTTTTGCATGGTGTTCAGCTGACAATGGTTTGCACCAATTTTTCACCTGTAGAGGTCTGCAAACATGTGTCCTTTAAGGCTGCACCAGATGTAGATATATTGGTCCTCATTCCGAGTTGTTCATTCGCTAGCTGCATTTAGCAGCCGTGCAAACACTAAGCCGCCGCCCTCTGGGAGTGTATCTTAGCTTAGCAGAAGTGCGAACGAGAGGATTACAGCGCTGCTACAAAAAAAGATTGTGCAGTTTCTGAGCAGCTCGAGACCTACTCCTAGCTTGCGATCACTTCAGACTGTTTAGTTCCTGTTTTGACGTCACAAACACGCCCTGCATTCGGCCAGCCATGCCTGTGTTTCCCCAGGCACGCCTGCATTTGTATCTGACACGCCTGCGTTTTTCTACACATTCTCCGAAAACAGTCAGTTACCTCCCAGAAACACCCATTTCCTGTCAATCACTCTGCGGCTAGCAGTGTGATTGAAAAGCGCCGCTAGACCTTGTGTGAAACTGCATCGGCTGTTGTGAAAGTACGCCGCGCGTGCTCATTGCGCCGCATACGCATGCGCAGAATTGCCGTTTTTTTGCCTCGGAATGACCACCATTGATCTGTGATAAGTTTTCATTCTATTTTAGAGCATCTCTGAGCATAGGAGGATTGTAAATATTGCATGTTGTCACTAGTGATGTGCACCGGAAATTTTTCGGGTTTTGTGTTTTGGTTTTGGATTCGGTTCCGAGGCCGTGTTTTGGATTCGGACGCGTTTTGGCAAAACCTCCCTGAAATTATTTTTTGTCGGATTCGGGTGTGTTTTGGATTCGGGTGCTTTTTACAAAAAAACCTCAAAAACATCTTAAATCATAGAATTTTGGGGTCATTTTGATCCCATAGTATTATTAACTTCAATATCCATAATTTACACTCATTTTCAGTCTATTCTGAACACATCACACCTCACAATATTATTTTTAGTCCTAAAATTTGCACCGAGGTCGCTGGATGACTAAGCTAAGCGACCCAAGTGGCCGACACAAACACCTGGCCCATCTAGGAGTAGCACTGCAGTGTCAGACAGGATGGCACTTCAAAAAAATAGTCCCCAAACAGCACATGATGCAAAGAAAAAAAGAGGCGCAATGAGGTAGCTGACTAAGCTAAGCGACCCAAGTGGCCGACACAAACACCTCGCCCATCTAGGAGTGGCACTGCAGTGTCAGACAGGATGGCAGATTTAAAAAATAGTCCCCAAACAGCACATGATGCAAAGAAAAAAAGAGGCGCAATGAGGTCGCTGGATGGCTAAGCTAAGCGACCCAAGTGGCCGACACAAACACCTGGCCCATCTAGGAGTGGCACTGCAGTGTCAGACAGGATGGCAGATTTAAAAAATTGTCCCCAAACAGCACATGATGCAAAGAAAAAAAGAGGTGCACCAAGGACGCTGGATGGCTAAGCTAAGCGACACAAGTGGCCGACACAAACACCTGGCCCATCTAGGAGTGGCATTGCAGTGTCAGGCAGGATGGCACTTCAAAAAAATTGTCCCCAAACAGCACATGATGCAAAGAAAAATGAAAGAAAAAAGAGGTGCAAGATGGAATTGTCCTTGGGCCTTCCCACCCACCCTTATGTTGTATAAACAGGACATGCACACTTTAACAAACCCATCATTTCAGCGACAGGGTCTGCCACACGACTGTGACTGAAATGACTGGTTGGTTTGGGCCCCCACCAAAAAAGAAGCAATCAATCTCTCCTTGCACAAACTGGCTCTACAGAGGCAAGATGTCCACCTCCTCCTCATCGTCCGATTCCTCACCCCTTTCACTGTGTACATCCCCCTCCTCACAGATTATTAATTCGTCCCCACTGGAATCCACCATCTCAGGTCCCTGTGTACTTTCTGGAGGCAATTGCTGGTGAATCTTTCCACGGAGGAATTGATTATAATTCATTTTGATGAACATCATCTTCTCCACATTTTCTGGAAGTAACCTCGTACGCCGATTGCTGACAAGGTGAGCGGCTGCACTAAACACTCTTTCGGAGTGCACACTGGAGGGAGGGCAACTTAGGTAAAATAAAGCCAGTTTGTGCAAGGGCCTCCAAATTGCCTCTTTTTCCTGCCAGTATACGTACGGACTGTCTGACGTGCCTACTTGGATGCGGTCACTCATATAATCCTCCACCATTCTTTCAATGGTGACAGAATCATATGCAGTGACAGTAGACGACATGTCAGTAATCGTTGGCAGGTCCTTCAGTCCGGACAAGATGTCAGCACTCGCTCCAGACTGAACTGCATCACTGCCAGCGGGTGGGCTCGGAATTCTTAGCCTTTTCCTCGCACCCCCAGTTGCGGGAGAATGTGAAGGAGGGGATGTTGACGGGTCACGTTCCGCTTGACTTGACAATTTTCTCACCAGCAGGTCTTTGAACCTCTGCAGACTTGTGTCTGCCGGAAAGAGAGATACAACGTAGGTTTTAAATCTAGGATCGAGCACGGTGGCCAAAATGTAGTGCTCTGATTTCAACAGATTGACCACCCGTGAATCCTGGTTAAGCGAATTAAGGGCTCCATCCACAAGTCCCACATGCCTAGCGGAATCGCTCTGTTTTAGCTCCTCCTTCAATGTCTCCAGCTTCTTCTGCAAAAGCCTGATGAGGGGAATGACCTGACTCAGGCTGGCAGTGTCTGAACTGACTTCACGTGTGGCAAGTTCAAAGGGTTGCAGAACCTTGCACAACGTTGAAATCATTCTCCACTGCGCTTGATTCAGGTGCATTCCCCCTCCTTTGCCTATTTCGTGGGCAGATGTATAGGCTTGAATGGCCTTTTGCTGCTCCTCCATCCTCTGAAGCATATAGAGGGTTAAATTCCACCTCGTTACCACCTCTTGCTTCAGATGATGGCAGGGCAGGTTCAGGAATGTTTGGTGGTGCTCCAGTCTTCGGCACGCGGTGGCTGAATGCCGAAAGTGGCCCGCAATTCTTCGGGCCACCGACAGCATCTCTTGCATGCCCCTGTCATTTTTTAAATAATTCTGCACCACCAAATTCAATGTATGTGCAAAACATGGGACGTGCTGGAATTTGCCTACATGTAATGCACGCACAATATTGGTGGCATTGTCCGATGTCACAATTCCCCAGGAGAGTCCAATTGGGGTAAGCCATTCTGCAATGATGTTCCTCAGTTTCCGTAAGAGGTTGTCAGCTGTGTGCCTCTTATGGAAAGCGGTGATACAAAGCGTAGCCTGCCTAGGAACGAGTTGGCGTTTGCGAGATGCTGCTACTGGTGCCGCCACTGCTGTTCTTGCTGCGGGAGGCAATACATCTACCCAGTGGGCTGTCACAGTCATATAGTCCTGAGTCTGCCTGCTCCACTTGTCCACATGTCCGTGGTTAAGTGGACATTGGGTACAACTGCATTTTTTAGGACACTGGTGACTCTTTTTCTGACGTCTGTGTACATTTTCGGTATCGCCTGCCTAGAGAAATGGAACCTAGATGGTATTTGGTACCGGGGACACAGTACCTCAATCAAGTCTCTAGTTGCCTCTGAATTAACGGTGGATACCGGAACCACGTTTCTCACCACCCAGGCTGCCAAGGCCTCAGTTATCCGCTTTGCAGTAGAGATGAGCGGGTTCGGTTCCTCGGAATCCGAACCCCCCCCCGAACTTCAGCCTTTTTACACGGGTCCGAGGCAGACTCTGATCTTCCCGCCTTGCTCGGTTAACCCGAGCGCGCCCGAACGTCATCATCCCGCTGTCGGATTCTCGCGAGGCTCGTATTCTATAACGAGACTCGGATTCTATATAAGGAGCCGCGCGTCGCCGCCATTTTCACACGTGCATTGAGATTGATAGGGAGAGGACGTGGCTGGCGTCCTCTCCGTTAGAATAGATAGAGACACTTGAGTTGATTTACTACTAACTTAGTAATTTTGGGGAGCATTAGGAGTACTCAGAGTGCAGAGTTTTGCTGATAGTTACTAGTGACCACCACCAGTTTTATTTATTATTTAATATAATCCGTTCTCTGCCTGAAAAAAAAACGATACACAGTCACATACCACATCTGTGCTCAGCCTCAGTGTGCTGCATGATAATATCATCTATGTATATCTGACTGTGCTGAGTGCTCACTGCTCACACAGCTGAATTGTGGGGGAGACTGGGGTGCAGTTATAGCAGGAGTACAGTGCACACTTTTGCTGCCAGTGTGACTGACCAGTGACCACCAGTATATTGTCTGCCTGAAAAAGTTAAACACTCCTGTGGTGTTTTTTTTTTATTCTATAAACGCATTCTGCTGACAGTGTCCAGCAGGTCCGTCATTCATTATATTATATAAATATTTACCTGCAGTAGTGTTATATTTTTTTTGTTCATCTCTATCATCTTTATCATCTCTATATAAGCAGACGCAGTACGGTAGTCCATGGCTGTGGCTACCTCTGTGTCGTCAGTGCTCGTCCATAATTGTATACCTACCTGTGGTGGGGTTTATTTTTCTATCTTCTTCATACTAGTAGTTTAGGAGTCTGCTGACAGTGTCCAGCAGGTCCGTCATTATATTATATATACCTGCAGTAGTGTCATATATATATATTTTATATCATTATCATCTCTATACTAGCAGACGCAGTACGGTAGTCCACGGCTGTAGCTACCTCTGTGTCGTCAGTGCTCGTCCATAATTGTATACCTACCTGTGGTGGGGGTTTTTTTCTATCTTCTTCATACTAGTAGTTTAGGAGTCTGCTGACAGTGTCAAGCAGGTCCGTCATTATATTATATATACCTGCAGTAGTAATATATATATATTTTTTATATCATTATCATCTCTATACTAGCAGACGCAGTACAGTAGTCCACGGCTGTAGCTACCTCTGTGTCGTCAGTGCTCGTCCATAATTGTATACCTACCTGTGGTGGGGTTTTTTTTTCTATCTTCTTCATACTAGTAGTTTAGGAGTCTGCTGACAGTGTCCAGCAGGTCCGTCATTATATTATATATACCTGCAGTAGTGATATATATATATTTTTTTATATCATTATCATCTCTATACTAGCAGACGCAGTACGGTAGTCCACGGCTGTAGCTACCTCTGTGTCGTCAGTGCTCGTCCATAATTGTATACCTACCTGTGGTGGGGTTTTTTTTCTATCTTCTTCATACTAGTAGTTTAGGAGTCTGCTGACAGTGTCCAGCAGGTCCGTCATTATATTATATATACCTGCAGTAGTGATATATATATATTTTTTTTATATCATTATCATCTCTATACTAGCAGACGCAGTACGGTAGTCCACGGCTGTAGCTACCTCTGTGTCGTCAGTGCTCGTCCATAATTGTATACCTACCTGTGGTGGTTTTTTTTTTTCTATCTTCTTCATACTAGTAGTTTAGGAGTCTGCTGACAGTGTCCAGCAGGTCCGTCATTATATTATATATACCTGCAGTAGTGATATATATATATTTTTTATATCATTATCATCTCTATACTAGCAGACGCAGTACAGTAGTCCATGGCTGTAGCTACCTCTGTGTCGTCAGTGCTCGTCCATAATTGTATACCTACCTGTGGTGGGGTTTTTTTTTTCTATCTTCTTCATACTAGTAGTTTAGGAGTCCGCTGACAGTGTCCAGCAGGTCTGTCATTATATTATATATACCTGCAGTAGTGATATATATATATTTTTTATATCATTATCATCTCTATACTAGCAGACGCAGTATGGTAGTCCACGGCTGTGGCTACCTCTGTGTCGTCAGTGCTCGTCCATTATTGTATACCTACCTGTGGTGGGTTTTTTTTTTCTATCTTCTTCATACTAGTAGTTTAGGAGTCTGCTGACAGTGTCCAGCAGGTCCGTCATTATATTATATATACCTGCAGTAGTGATATATATATATTTTTTATATCGTTATCATCTCTATACTAGCAGACGCAGTACGGTAGTCCACGGCTGTAGCTACCTCTGTGTCGTCAGTCACTCGTCATCCATAAGTATACTAGTATCCATCCATCTCCATTGTTTACCTGAGGTGCCTTTTAGTTGTGCCTATTAAAATATGGAGAACAAAAATGTTGAGGTTCCAAAAATAGGGAAAGATCAAGATCCACTTCCACCTCGTGCTGAAGCTGCTGCCACTAGTCATGGCCGAGATGATGAAATTCCATCAACGTCGTCTGCCAAGGCCGATGCCCAATGTCATAGTACAGAGCATGTAAAATCCAAAACACAAAATATCAGTAAAAAAAGGACTCAAAAATCTAAAATAAAATCGTCGGAGGAGAAGCGTAAACTTGCCAATATGCCATTTACCACACGGAGTGGCAAGGAACGGCTGAGGCCCTGGCCTATGTTCATGGCTAGTGGTTCAGCTTCACATGAGGATGGAAGCACTCAGCCTCTCGCTAGAAAAATTAAAAGACTTAAGCTGGCAAAAGCACAGCAAAGAACTGTGCGTTGTTCGAAATCACAAATCCACAAGGAGAGTCCAATTGTGTCGGTTGCGATGCCTGACCTTCCCAACACTGGACGTGAAGAGCATGCACCTTCCACCATTTGCACGCCCCCTGCAAGTGCTGGAAGGAGCACCCGCAGTCCAGTTCCTGATAGTCAGATTGAAGATGTCAGTGTTGAAGTACACCAGGATGAGGAGGATATGGGTGTTGCTGGCGCTGGGGAGGAAATTGACAAGGAGGATTCTGATGGTGAGGTGGTTTGTTTAAATCAGGCACCCGGGGAGACACCTGTTGTCCGTGGGAGGAATATGGCCATTGACATGCCTGGTGAAAATACCAAAAAAAATCAGCTCTTCGGTGTGGAAGTATTTCAACAGAAATGCGGACAACAGGTGTCAAGCCGTGTGTTGCCTTTGTCAAGCTGTAATAAGTAGGGGTAAGGACGTTAACCACCTCGGAACATCCTCCCTTATACGTCACCTGCAGCGCATTCATCATAAGTCAGTGACAAGTTCAAAAACTTTGGGCGACAGCGGAAGCAGTCCACTGACCAGTAAATCCCTTCCTCTTGTAACCAAGCTCACGCAAACCACCCCACCAACTCCCTCAGTGTCAATTTCCTCCTTCCCCAGGAATACCAATAGTCCTGCAGGCCATGTCACTGGCAATTCTGACGAGTCCTCTCCTGCCTGGGATTCCTCCGATGCATCCTTGCGTGTAACGCCTACTGCTGCTGGCGCTGCTGTTGTTGCTGCTGGGAGTCGATGGTCATCCCAGAGGGGAAGTCGTAAGACGACTTTTACTACTTCCACCAAGCAATTGACTGTCCAACAGTCCTTTGCGAGGAAGATGAAATATCACAGCAGTCATCCTGCTGCAAAGCGGATAACTGAGGCCTTGGCATCCTGGGCGGTGAGAAACGTGGTTCCGGTATCCATCATTACTGCAGAGCCAACTATAGACTTGTTTGAGGTACTGTGTCCCCGGTACCAAATACCATCTAGGTTCCATTTCTCTAGGCAGGCGATACCGAAAATGTACACAGACCTCAGAAAAAGACTCACCAGTGTCCTAAAAAATGCAGTTGTACCCAATGTCCACTTAACCACGGACATGTGGACAAGTGGAGCAGGGCAGACTCAGGACTTTATGACTGTGACAGCCCACTGGGTAGATGTATTGACTCCCGCCGCAAGAACAGCAGCGGCGGCACCAGTAGCAGCATCTCGCAAACGCCAACTCTTTCCTAGGCAGGCTACGCTTTGTATCACCGCTTTCCAGAATACGCACACAGCTGAAAACCCTATTACGGCAACTGAGGAAGATCATCGCAGAATGGCTTACCCCAATTGGACTCTCCTGTGGATTTGTGGCATCGGACAACGCCAGCAATATTGTGTGTGCATTAAATCTGGGCAAATTCCAGCACGTCCCATGTTTTGCACATACCTTGAATTTGGTGGTGCAGAATTATTTAAAAAACGACAGGGGCGTGCAAGAGATGCTGTCGGTGGCCAGAAGAATTGCGGGACACTTTCGGCGTACAGGCACCACGTACAGAAGACTGGAGCAACACCAAAAACGCCTGAACCTGCCCTGCCATCATCTGAAGCAAGAAGTGGTAACGAGGTGGAATTCAACCCTCTATATGCTTCAGAGGTTGGAGGAGCAGCAAAAGGCCATTCAAGCCTATACAACTGACCACGATATAGGAGGTGGAATGCACCTGTCTCAAGCGCAGTGGAGAATGATTTCAACGTTGTGCAAGGTTCTGCAACCTTTTGAACTTGCCACACGTGAAGTCAGTTCAGACACTGCCAGCCTGAGTCAGGTCATTCCCCTCATCAGGCTTTTGCAGAAGAAGCTGGAGACATTGAAGGAGGAGCTAACACTGAGCGATTCCGCTAGGCATGTGGGACTTGTGGATGGAGCCCTAAATTCGCTTAACAAGGATTCACGGGTGGTCAATCTGTTGAAATCAGAGCACTACATTTTGGCCACCGTGCTCGATCCTAGATTTAAAACCTACCTTCGATCTCTCTTTCCGGCAGACACAAGTCTGCAGGGGTTCAAAGAACTGCTGGTGAGAAAATTGTCAAGTCAAGCGGAACGCGACCTGTCAACATCTCCTCCTTCACATTCTCCCGCAACTGGGGGTGCGAGGAAAAGGCTCAGAATTCCGAGCCCACCCGCTGGCGGTGATGCAGGGCAGTCTGGAGCGACTGCTGATGCTGACATCTGGTCCGGACTGAAGGACCTCACAACGATTACGGACATGTCGTCTACTGGCACTGCATATGATTCTCTCTCCATTGAAAGAATGGTGGAGGATTATATGAGTGACCGCATCCAAGTAGGCACGTCAGACAGTCCGTACGTATACTGGCAGGAAAAAGAGGCAATTTGGAGGCCCTTGCACAAACTGGCTTTATTCTACCTAAGTTGCCCTCCCACAAGTGTGTACTCCGAAAGAGTGTTTAGTGCCGCCGCTCACCTCGTCAGCAATCAGCGTACGAGGTTACTTCCAGAAAATGTGGAGAAGATGATGTTCATTAAAATGAATTATAATCAATTCCTCCATGGAGACATTCACCAGCAGCAATTGCCTCCACAAAGTACACAGGGAGCTGTGATGGTGGATTCCAGTGGGGACGAATTGATAATCTGTGAGGAGGGGGATGTACACGGTGATGAATCGGAGGATGATGATGAGGTGGACATCTTGCCTCTGTAGAGCCAGTTTGTGCAAGGAGAGATTAATTGCTTCTTTTTTGGTGGGGGTCCAAACCAACCAGTCATTTCAGTCACAGTCGTGTGGCAGACCCTGTCACTGAAATGATGGGTTGGTTAAAGTGTGCATGTCCTGTTTATACAACATAAGGGTGGGTGGGAGGGCCCAAGGACAATTCCATCTTGCACCTCTTTTTTCTTTCATTTTTCTTTGCGTCATGTGCTGTTTGGGGAGTGTTTTTTGGAAGGGCCATTCTGCGTGACACTGCAGTGCCACTCCTAGATGGGCCAGGTGTTTGTCGGCCACTTGGGTCGCTGAGCTTAGTCATCCAGCGACCTCGGTGCAAATTTTAGGACTAAAAATAATATTGTGAGGTGTGAGGTGTTCAGAATAGACTGAAAATGAGTGGAAATTATGGTTATTGAGGTTAATAATACTTTGGGATCAAAATGACCCCCAAATTCTATGATTTAAGCTGTTTTTTAGGGTTTTTTGAAAAAAACACCCGAATCCAAAACACACCCGAATCCGACAAAAAAAATTCGGTGAGGTTTTGCCAAAACGCGTTCGAACCCAAAACACGGCCACGGAACCGAACCCAAAACCAAAACACAAAACCCGAAAAATTTCCGGTGCACATCTCTACTTTGCAGCAGGATGACTGCTGTGATATTTCATCTTCCTCGCAAAGGACTGTTGGACAGTCAATTGCTTACTGGAAGTAGTACAAGTGGTCTTCCGACTTCACCTCTGGGATGACGATCGACTCCCAGCAGCAACAACAGCAGCGCCAGCAGCAGTAGGCGTTACACTCAAGGATGCATCGGAGGAATCCCAGGCAGGAGAGGACTCGTCAGACTTGCCAGTGACATGGCCTGCAGGACTATTGGCTTTCCTGTGTAAGGAGAAAATTGACACTGATGGAGTTGGTGGTTTGGTTTGCAGGAGCTTGGTTACAAGAGGAAGGGATTTAGTTGTCAGTGGACTGCTTCCGCTATCACCCAAAGTTTTTGAACTTGTCACTGACTTCTGAGGAATGCGCTCCAGGTGACGTATAAGGGAGGATGTTCCTAGGTGGTTAACGTCCTTACCCCTACTTATTACAGCTTGACAAAGGCAACACATGGCTTGACACCTGTTGTCCGCATTTGTGTTGAAATAATTCCACACCGAAGAGCTGATTTTTTTTGTATTTTGACCAGGCATGTCAATGGCCATATTTGTCCCACGGACAACAGGTGTCTCGCCGGGTGCCTGACTTAAACAAACCACCTCACCATCAGAATCCTCCTTGTCAATTTCCTCCCCAGCACCAGCAACACCCATATCCTCATCCTGGTGTACTTCAACAGTGACATCTTCAATTTGACTATCCGGAACTGGACTGCGGGTGCTCCTTCCAGCACTTGCAGGGGGCGTGCAAATGGTGGAAGGCGCAAGCTCTTCCCGTCCAGTGTTGGGAAGGTCAGGCATCGCAACCGACACAATTGGACTCTCCTTGGGGATTTGTGATTTAGAAGAACGCACAGTTCTTTGCTGTGCTTATGCCAGCTTAAGTCTTTTCATTTTTCTAGCAAGAGGATGAGTGCTTCCATCCTCATGTGAAGCTGAACCACTAGCCATGAACATAGGCCAGGGCCTCAGCCGTTCCTTGCTACTCCGTGTCGTAAATGGCACATTGGCAAGTTTACGCTTCTCCTCAGACGCTTTCAATTTAGATTTTTGGGTCATTTTACTGAGCTTTTGTTTTTTGGATTTTACATGCTCTCTACTATGACATTGGGCATCGGCCTTGGCAGACGACGTTGATGGCATTTCATCGTCTCGGCCATTACTAGTGGCAGCAGCTTCAGCACGAGGTGGAAGTGGTTCTTGATCTTTCCCTATTTTAACCTCCACATTTTTGTTCTCCATTTTTTAATGTGTGGAATTATATGCCAGTATCAATAGCAATGGCCTACTACTATATATACTGCGCACAACTGAACTGCACCACAGGTATGGATGGATAGTATACTTGACGACACAAAGGTAGGTACAGCAGTCGCCTACTGTACCGTAATGCTATATATTATATACTGGTGGTCAGCTAACTGTACAAAACTGAAATGCACCACAGGTATGGATGGATAGTATACTTGACGACACAGAGGTAGGTACAGCAGTGGCCTACTGTACCGTTATGCAATATATTATATACTGGTGGTCAGCAAACTGTGCAAAACTGAAATGCACCACAGGTATGGATGGATAGTATACTTGACGACACAGAGGTAGGTACAGCAGTGGCCTACTGTACCGTAATGCTATATATTATATACTGGTGGTCAGCAAACTGTGCAAAACTGAAATGCACCACAGGTATGGATGGATAGTATACTTGACGACACAGAGGTAGGTACAGCAGTGGCCTACTGTACCGTAATGCTATATATTATATAATACTGGTCAGCAAACTGTGCAAAACTGAAATGCACCACAGGTATGGATGGATAGTATACTTGACGACACAGAGGTAGGTACAGCAGTGGCCTACTGTACCGTAATGCTATATATTATATACTGGTGGTCAGCAAACTGTGCAAATCTGAAATGCACCACAGGTATGGATGGATAGCATACTTGATGACACAGAGGTAGGTACAGCAGTGGCCTACTGTACCGTAATGCTATATATTATATACTGGTGGTCAGCAAACTGTGCAAAACTGAAATGCACCACAGGTATGGATGGATAGTATACTTGACGACACAGAGGTAGGTACAGCAGTGTCCTACTGTACCGTAATGCTATATATTATATACTGGTGGTCAGCAAACTGTGCAAAACTGAAATGCACCACAGGTATGGATGGATAGTATACTTCACGACACAGAGGTAGGTACAGCAGTGGCCTAATGTACCGTAATGCTATATATTATATACTGGTGGTCAGCAAACTGTGCAAAACTGAAATGCACCACAGGTATGGATCGATAGTATACTTGACGACACAGAGGTAGGTACAGCAGTGACCTACTGTACCGTAATGCTATATATTATTATATACTGGTGGTCAGCAAACTGTGCAAAACTGAAATGCACCACAGGTATGGATGGATAGTATACTTGACGACGCAGAGGTAGGTACAGCAGTGGCCTTCTGTACCGTACTGCTATATATTATATACTGGTGGTCAGCAAAATTATGCACTGTACTCCTACTATATACTACAATGCAGCACAGATATGAAGTGTTTTTCAGGCAGACAACGTATACTGGTGGTCACTGTCAGCAAAACTCTGCACTGTACTCCTCCTATATAATACTGCTGCTCCCCAGTCCCCACAATTAAGCAGTGTGAGCACAAATATATGCAGCACACTGAGCACAGATATGGAGTGTTTTTCAGGCAGACAACGTATACTGGTGGTCACTGTCAGCAAAACTCTGCACTGTACTCCTCCTATATAATACTGCTGCTCCCCAGTCCCCACAATTAAGCAGTGTGAGCACAAATATATGCAGCACACTGAGCACAGATATGGAGTGTTTTTCAGGCAGACAACGTATACTGGTTGTCACTGTCAGCAAAATTCTGCACTGTACTCCTCCTATATAATACTGCTGCTCCTTAGTCCCCACAATTAAGCAGTGTGAGCACAGATATATGCAGCACACTGAGCACAGATAACGGATAAGGAGCGTTTTTTTCAGGCAGAGAACGGATAAAACTGTTGGTCACTGATCAGCAAAACTCTGCACTGTACTCCTCCTATATGAATAATACAAAGCAAGCACAAATATTTGCATCAACAATGAATAAAAACGGAGAGGATGCCAGCCACGTCCTCTCCCTAACAATTCCAATGCACAAGTGAAAATGGCGGCGACGCGCGGCTGCTTATATAGAATCTGAATCTCGCGAGAATCCGACAGCGGGATGATGACGTTCGGGCGCGCTCGGGTTAACCGAGCCATACGGGAGAATCCGAGTATGCCTCGGACCCGTGTAAAATGGGTGAAGTTCGGGGGGGTTTGGTTTCCGAGGAACCGAACCCGCTCATCACTAGTATATACTGGTGGTCAGCAAACTGTGCAAAACTGAAATGCACCACAGGTATGGATGGATAGTATACTTGACGACACAGAGGTAGGTAGAGCAGTGGCCTACTGTACCGTACTGCTATATAGTATATACTGGTGGTCAGCTAACTGTGCAAAACTGAAATGCACCACAGGTATGGATGGATAGTATACTTGACGACACAGAGGTAGGTAGAGCAGTGGCCTTCTGTACCGTGGAAAAAATAAATGGGAGCGCTGAATGAGTCTAATATTTAAATTTATTATTAAAATAGTGTTTTATTAAACACATTAATAAAAATAAAATTCATGAAATAGCCTAATAAAACATTGAAACAATATAATAGTGAAAAATCACATAGGTGTATATTAATAAATATGACTGCAATATATCTCCTGAACCAATGTATGTAAAGAAAGTCTTTTGGACCTTGATTAAAAATTGCACTGATGCTTCATAATTTTCAGCCGTGCGTCCACGAACTGAAATACATGTAAGTGGGAGACTGTTAAGAGGTACCTGTTAGAAATCACTGTTGAAATGTACGGTCTCTCCTCTCCTTATGCACATACAAGCCTCATTAGTGTCAGAGAGACGGCTCAATTGAGCCAAGCGGGCAGTGTCCTAGTGTTGGAAATGCGGACACCGGCGCTGTATTGATGTATAATGAATAGATGGTGATGGTATAAATAAATCAATTATTCTTGTAGTGTGTCACCTGATGGAGGAGCGTCTCCGTTGAGAGCGCTGTACTGAGCCGGGTATGCAGAGGCTCGATGCAGTGGAAGTACAGCTAGTCACGCCGCTGGTGAAATATCTGTTTGGTTGCGGCTATACTTCTTCGCTGTGAGCGCTGCACCGATCTGGGTGTGCAACGGCACAGTGTAGTGAGAAGGCAGATTGTCTCGCCGCTGGAGAAATGTCCGTTTGGTTGCGGCTATATTCCACTCAGTGTACACAGCTCAAAAAGTGTCAGGAGAATGTGGCAGTCAGGTGGAATCCTTCAATGGAGTACCTTAACGCGTTTCTCGGCCTGCAGCACTGGCCGTTTCATCAGAAGGAAATTAATGAACAAATGGTGGCTATCACGAGTATATATACCCCATTAATTAAGAAATCATGATCAGCTGTGCAATTAGATTAATTCCAAACACAGGTCTCTTGTTAAAATAGACTAAACAGGTATATTGTATAACTAAGATGTATATACAAAAGAGAATTATATAAATATAAATATAAAGGATACATAGGTCTAAATATAAATGTAAAAAAACTACTGCAAAATACACAAATTATGATATTCTAAAACATATCGATAATTAGTCATCTATTGGTTCCAAAAATATTAAATATTTTCAATGGGCTCAATGAAATCCTTATCTTTTATTATTATTCATTTTAGAAAAACAAAAAATTATGAAGAGATCAAAAACTTTCTTCTAACATCTCAAAAATAATTAGATTATAAATTACATTATGAGTTTCGTTATAAGATATTTAGAGGATAGTCAATTTTGCATACATATTAGAAAGAATGATAATAATAATAATAATAATAATAATAATAAAAATATGATGTTCTTAAAGTGACATGGTAATTCAAATGTACAAAAACATTCTTTGAGGAGATACTTCTTTAAATAAAAGAGAGGAGGAAAATGTATGCCGTGTGCCAGTGTGTAACCCAAGGCCTCCAGAAATAAATATACTGGAGGTAGTCGGGTGAGACAGTAGCATACGGCACAAATCAATGGAATACCAAGAATGGATAATACTTGTATCTTCTTATTGATAAGACTATCATATGTAAAAAAACATATGATAGCATACCCTATCTGTCAAGATAATCATACATTATTTAATTCTACTGTATCGTTAAGACCTTCGGGGCATAATGTGCTAAGTTTGAAAATCCAGAAAGCCTCACGTTTACATAGGAGGTTGTACCTATCTCCTCCTCTTTTGGTAAAATTTATATTCTCAATCGCCATAATGGTCACATCTTCTATTGATCCCTGTGTACATCTATAAATGTGTTGGGACAAACTATTAGACAGTACACCTTTGAGAATATTTCTCCTATGTTCTAGAAAGTGGGTATTAACAGTTCTAATAGTCCTACCCACATACTGTAATCCGCACCTACATTGGACCACATAGATTACATATTGTGATTGGCAATTTAAAAAATCTAGTATTTCAAATGTTTCTTGAGTAGTATGGGAGACTAACTTACTACTATTTTTTACCACATGTTTGCAAGTCATGCATTTATCTCTACCACATTTAAAAAAACCTTTAGGCTTAGGGGGCAACCAATTTAGCTTATTTTGAACAGGTTCAACTGTATTTGATATAGCATATGGAGTGAACATACTAGGAGCAAGTTTCTGTTTGAGTGACATTGCTTTTCTAAAAGTGACATTACCATGTTCAGGGAGTACTGAGTTTAAATATTTATCACTACGCAAAAGGGACCAATTCTTAGATATTATATTTTTAATTTCCTTGGAAGAAGAATTATATTGATTAATGAAAGCAGAGGGACGTTCAACTTTAGTCTTTGAATAAGAATTATTTTTCTTAAATAAGATAGAACTTCTTGAAACAGTGGAAATTTCTCGCAAGGCTCCATCTAACAGTGAAGGAGGATAGCCTTGTTTGACAAAGGACGTATATAGAGCTTTACTTTGTGACTGAAAATCAGATTCAGTGGAACAGTTCCTCCTAAGTCGGAGGAACTGTCCTTTCGGAATGTTATCCTTCCAGGGTCGAAAGTGACTGCTGTCATAATGCAGATAATTGTGACAATCAACAGTTTTAGTGTATGTGGTGGAGTTTATTTTACAATCATTGATAGTGAGTAAAATATCTAAAAAATTAATCTGACTGGTGCTAAAAGAATGTGTAAATTTCAAACCAAAAGTGTTAGAGTTGAGTGATCTCATAAATTCCGGTATCAATTGACCGTCCCCATCCCAAATAATAAAAATGTCATCGATATAATGGCCATAGAGGACCAGGTCCCCCCCACAAGCGCCACCCCAAATGTGCCTCTCTTCAAAGAGGCCCATGTAGAGGTTCGCATAGCTAAGGGCAAACCTGGTCCCCATGGCCGTCCCACACACCTGAAGAAAAAATTGTGAGTTGAAAGTGAAATAGTTGTGTTCCAGAATGAATCTGATTGAGAGGAGTAAAAAATCTCTCAAATCAGAATCAATTTCGTGATCTCTATGAAGAAAGTGATTGATGGCCATCAAGCAAAATTCATGTGGAATGTTGCTGTAAAGTGACTCTACGTCGCAAGTGAGATAAATGTAAGAATCTTTCCAAGTAATAGATTCTATAAGTCTAAGGAAATGTGCAGAGTCCTGTATATATGAAGGAAGGGCTGTCACATATTTTTGTAAATGTGCATCAACATAGGCAGAAAGATTGGTGGTTAGTGAACCTATGCCCGATATAATGGGCCTCCCTGGTGGAGACTTCAGACACTTGTGCACTTTAGGCAGGTGGTAATAAATTGGAATGATGGGATAATCGACTTTCAAAAACCTATAAACAAGGCCAAATTTAATAATGAAATTAATTTATCTTTAAAAGAAAAAGTAGGATTGGATACCAATTTATTGTAAAAAAGAGGATTATTCAATTGGCGAGAGGCTTCAGCTAAATAGTCCGCAGTGTTTTGTAAAACCAGGCCTCCGCCTTTATCAGCCTGCTTGATAGTAATGCTCTTATCTTTAATAAGTTCTTTCAAGGCTTTTCTTTCAGCCTTGGTCAAATTATCTCTAAATCCCACCTTTTCTGCTTTAGTGCACAAGTCTCAGAAGTCATTGAGAGTTGTAGTGTAAAAACTTTCCAAAAAAGGTCCTCTGTGTTGTAGAGGATAAAAATCTGAGGGTTTTTTGAAAATCTTTTTAGGAGGACCTGTAATGTCAAATAATCTCACGGTAGTATCTTTATTTTCATTTTCTTCATAGAGACTCTAACATATCTAATGCTAGTGTATCATTCTTGTCAAGTACTATTGGTAAAGCATTAATTTCTTGCTTGTGTAAGGATTTAATGCAAAAGTATCTTTTCCTACTTAAGGTACAAATATATTTATTTAAATCCACAAAGAGTGTAAATAAATTGGGTTTTGCTTGAGGTGCGAATTTCAAACCTTTTGACAATAGTTTGTTTTCAGAATCATTTAAAACTTTATCTGAAAGATTAAAGATGGTAGAAGGTGATCTTAATTCCATCTCACATTCTTTGTGGATTTTCTGTGATCTTCGTCTCCCCCCTCCTCTACATCCTCGTCTCTTCCTCTTTTTTGTGTGGGAAGTGACTGGAAGTGGTCTCTGGGTGTTTGAGCAGTTCGTGCTCTTGGTGAGTGTGAGGTTGGACCTCTTTCTAAAAAAGAGGATGATGTGTTGGAATAATGTTTAGAATGATTGGGCGGTCTCTTGTTATCATAGTTCTTCTCTGCACTTTCATAGGCTCCCTGTGGGGACCAGGACCTATCTGCAAGGGGTGCAAATCTATTGGGGTGAGACCAACTTTTTCTCTTGTAATTCTCTCTATAGGGAGAGAAATTGTCCCTCAGGGATCTAGAGGGATAATGTCTGTCTCTTGACCCATCATGGTATTGTCTGTGAGGCCATGGGTCTCTATTTCTAATTCTCCCTGGGGATCTAATTGTCTGTTGGGAGATCTGATGGGAATAACTCCCAATCCTCTTTTTATTATATGTTCTAACCTGACCTTTTGCATAGTCCTCCCTGTCTCTAACAAGTTTTTTATCTTTGGTCTGTATTAATGATTTCTCAAAGTCTTCAATTTTTTTATTTAATTTAGAATCTCTATGATCAAAATTTTCATGTTTTGAAAAAGGGGCAAGTGCATGTTGTACTTCTTCAATTTCTTTCTGTATTTTATTAACTTTTTGTTCTCTATACCTAATCAAGAGGCGTATGAGGTTTTTTGAACATTGATCAAGAATGATTTCCCATTCAGATGCAAAGACAGGATCGTCTTTGAATGAACAAGATTTAAATATCCTCAAACCTCTGGGAATCATGTCTCTATCAAGGTATTTTTGTAAGGTCACTTGGTACCACCAGTGTCTAGTTTCAATTAATGATAGATCTTCTAATTTATTAAATAGTTTGTACATGTCACTGGTGGTATCACTGTGATCCTCACAATAATCCTCTTTACCTTCATCATGTAAATACTTTTGTCTACGCTCCAGGCGTTCACTTAAACATCTTAATTGAGACATTTAAACGTTATTAAATAACGGAAAAACAAAAAAAGTTTCTTATATAAAAGCCCACTGAAAATTAAAGAAAACCTGTCTATAAATAGAATAATATCAATCTATATACATGCAAAGCAAAAGACCTGTGTGTGAAACCACTGTATATTGTAAATGCACAACAATATGGGGTGCTGTGTAGTTGTGGAGCTGCCAAAAATGCCCAAAAATAGGAATTAAACCAAAAAGTATACACAAAGAATTGGCGCTCCACAGTACACACACACTCCAATTAGATTCAGACGGCTGCTCACCAGTTGTGGGCGGGCAGCCCCAACAATGGATCAAAAATATTATGGAAAAAAGAAATGGGAGCGCTGAATGAGTCTAATATATACATTTATTAATAAAACAGTGTTTTATTAAACACATTAATAAAAATAAAATTCATGAAATAGCCTAATAAAGCATTGAAACAATATAATAGTGAAAAATCACATAGGTGTATATTAATAAATATGACTGCAATATATCTCCTGAACCAATGTATGTAAAGAAAGTCTTTTGGACCTTGATTAAAAATTGCACTGATGCTTCATAATTTTCAGCCGTGCGTCCACGAACTGAAATACATGTAAGTGGGAGACTGTTAAGAGGTACCTCTGTTAGAAGTCACTGTTGAAATGTACGGTCTCTCCTCTCCTTATGCACATACAAGCCTCATTAGTGTCAGAGACGGCTCAATTGAGCCAAGCGGGCAGAGTCCAGTGTTGGAAATGCGGACACCGGCGCTGTATTGATGTATAATGAATAGATGGTGATGGTATAAATAAATCAATTATTCTTGTAGTGTGTCACCTGATGGAGGAGCGTCTCCGTTGAGAGCGCTGTACTGAGCCGGGTATGCAGCGGCTCGATGCAGTGGAAGTACAGCTAGTCACGCCGCTGGTGAAATATACGTTTGGTTGCGGCTATACTTCTCCGCTGTGAGCGCTGCACCGATCTGGGTGTGCAACTGCACAGTGTAGTGAGAAGGCAGATTGTCTCGCCGCTGGAGAAATGTCCGTTTGGTTGCGGCTATATTCCACTCAGTGTACACAGCTCAAAAAGTGTCAGGAGAATGTGGCAGTCAGGTGGAATCCTTCAATGGAGTACCTTAACGCGTTTCTCGGCCTGCAGCACTGGCCGTTTCATCAGAAGGAAATGAATGAACAAATGGTGGCTAGCACGAGTATATATACCCCATTAATTAAGAAATCATGATCAGCTGTGCAATTAGATTAATTCCAAACACAGGTCTCTTGTTAAAATAGACTAAACAGGTATATTGTATAACTAAGATGTATATACAAAAGAGAATTATATAAATATAAATATAAAGGATACATAGGTCTAAATATAAATGTAAAAAAACTACTGCAAAATACACAAATTATGATATTCTAAAACATATCGATAATTAGTCATCTATTGGTTCCAAAAATATTAAATATTTTCAATGGGCTCAATGAAATCCTTATCTTTTATTATTATTCATTTTAGAAAAACAAAAAAATATGAAGAGATCAAAAACTTTCTTCTAACATCTCAAAAATAATTAGATTATAAATTACATTATGAGTTTCGTTATAAGATATTTAGAGGATAGTCAATTTTGCATACATATTAGAAAGAATGATAATAATAATAATAATAAAAATATGATGTTCTTAAAGTGACATCGTAATTCAAATGTACAAAAACATTCTTTGAGGAGATACTTCTTTAAATAAAAGAGAGGAGGAAAATTTATGCCGTGTGCCAGTGTGTCACCCAAGGCCTCCAGAAATAAATATACTGGAGGTAGTCGGGTGAGACAGTAGCATACGGCACAAATCAATGAAATGCACCACAGGTATGGATGGATAGTATACTTGACGACACAGAGGTAGGTACAGCAGTGGACTACTATACCGTACTGCTATATATTATATACTGGTGGTCAGAAAACTGTGCAAAACTGAAATGTACCACAGGTATGGATGGATAGTATACTTGACGACACAGAGGTAGGTAGAGCAGTGGCCTTCTGTACCGTACTGCTATATAGTATATACTGGTGGTCAGCAAACTGTGCAAAACTGAAATGCACCACAGGTATGGATGGATAGTATACTTGACGACACAGAGGTAGGTAGAGCAGTGGCCTGCTGTACCGTACTGCTATATAGTATATACTGGTGGTCAGCAAACTGTGCAAAACTGAAATGCACCACAGGTATGGATGGATAGTATACTTGACGACACAGAGGTAGGTAGAGCAGTGGCCTACTGTACCGTACTGCTATATAGTATATACTGGTGGTCAGAAAACTGTGCAAAACTGAAATGCACCACAGGTATGGATGGATAGTATACTTGACGACACAGAGGTAGGTAGAGCAGTGGCCTTCTGTACCGTACTGCTATATAGTATATACTGGTGGTCAGCAAACTGTGCAAAACTGAAATGCACCACAGGTATGGATGGATAGTATACTTGACGACACAGAGGTAGGTAGCGCAGTGGCCTTCTGTACTGTACTGCTATATAGTATATACTGGTGGTCAGCTAACTGTGCAAAACTGAAATGCACCACAGGTATGGATGGATAGTATACTTGATGACACAGAGGTAGGTAGAGCAGTGGCCTGCTGTACTGTACTGCTTTATAGTATATACTGGTGGTCAGCAAACTGTGCAAAACTGAAATGCACCACAGGTATGGATGGATAGTATACTTGACGACACAGAGGTAGGTAGAGCAGTGGACTACTGTACCGTACTGCTATATATATAGTTATACTGGTGGTCAGCAAAATTCTGCACTGTCCTCCTACTATATACTACAATGCAGCACAGATATGGAGCGTTTTTCAGGCAGAGAACGTATAATACTGGTGGTCACTGGTCACTGGTCAGCAAAACATTGCACTGTCCTCCTACTATATAATACTTCTGGTCCCCAGTTCCCACAATAAAGCAATTAGCACACTGAGCACAGATATTTGCAGCACACTGAGCACAGTTAGATATGGAGCGTTTTTCAGGCAAAGAACGTAGATATTTGCACTTGCAGCACACTGAGCACAGATATTTGCAGCACAATTTGCAGCCCACTGAACATAGAAACTGAGAGGACGCCAGCCACGTCCTCTCACGATCATCTCCAATGCACGAGTGAAAAATGGCGGCGACGCACGGCTCCTTATATAGAATACGAATCTCGCGAGAATCCGACCGTGGGATGATGACGTTCGGGCGCGCTCGGGTTAACCGAGCAAGACGGGAGGATCCGAGTTGCTCGGACCCGTGCAAAATAAGGTGAAGTTCGGGCGAGTCCGGATCCCGAGGATCCGAACCCGCTCATCACTAGTTGTCCAGGCTACAACATTATAGTACTATTGTCTTTTCATGATCATCCACAAACTACAGAGAACAGTCACTGACACTACAATTTTAGATATACTTATTTCTCACAACTTTTAGGGCCTATTGTACTGTCCTCAAGGCTAAGCTAGGTACACACTATCAGATTTTTTTGATCAGCCCAACAATCACACAATTTTTGAGGAAATTGTAGGCACCAATATCTGAGCTACAGACTAAAAGATTTAATTTTGAAAGTTACCAATTTTCTGCCACAGCACACTGCATTTGCATATGCCTGCCCACAAGTAGGATGATATAGTGAGAGGAAAACATAGGAAATATGGGCAGATTATTGAGAACGCACACACTGCTCAATATCTGGAGATTGTGGCAGATATTTTTGGTTTGGGACGATAGACCGGAAAATCGATTGTTCATGTGTGTGTGGGCCAGAGTTTCCCGAATTATCGGCGAAATGTACACTATGCAATTACTTTGGTCGTTCTCCAATTTTTGGCAAATCAGCCCAATAATTGTATAGTGTGTACCTAGCTTAAGTGTAACAGGACTGTGGGGATGTGGGGTTGCCTGCTGCTGTGCTGGTGTTGTTAATGGCTTACATTGTCTGCACTTTCTCACCTTCAGGCTGTACGGATAGCGGACGGTCCTGGTTCAGTGTAAAAGGAGGAACGGCCTCCTCCTTTTACACTGTGCTGGCTGCTGCTGTGAGTCTAATTAGGTGCAGCCACTGCTATCAGGCTGTACCACAAAGTACCTCAGCGCTTCCTCTGTGCCAATACATGTAACATCAAGTCATGTTAAGGCACACAGAATGCGGATGTAATTATGGCTCCTGAGGGACACGCCCACAACAGCTCCTCATAGTTCTGATGCACCACCTCCAGTCCCCTGAATCCCAGCTCTCCAGCAGCAAGCAGCACCTGACTACATGTCTGCACCTGCAGAGTCGCTGTAATGCTGCTGCTGCCTGCATGAGGAATCCTGCCAATGACGAGAGAAAAACAAGAAAACAACTTAAGGTAAGTTTCCCACGGGGGTTTCTGACCACAGACAGTACAGCTTCTACCCCCTGATGGGTGGTTTGCGCTTTTAAACCGCATAATAAGGAAAACACAAGCACTAGGGCACAATACAGTACACATGGAGGAGGGGGGGGGGGTCAGTAATGAACTTACAGATGGGAGGATGGAACACAATAAGGAGCATACAAATATAGGCATATCTGTGCGTACAGTGTATACAGTATGTATGTATGTAATGTATACCCAAATAATTAAAAGGATATAGTTGGCATCCTGGTGGATAGGATGCCAGCGTTTAGCATACCAGAGCAAGAATCCCGACACTTGTCAGAATGCTGACGCTAGAAGGGTTAGGCTGCGGGGAGGGAGGGTTAGGGAAAGGTATAAGGTATAAGGTAGTATGAAGGTCGGGATGCTGCTTTCGGTATTCTGACTGGCAGCATCCCCACCAGACCCCATATACAGTATAGACTACATATATATATATATATATATATGTACACCACTTGAACGTTACCAATGCTTAACTTCACCCGGTGCCATCCAAGAACACCCCAAACAGGTGTCCATATATAAGTCTCACCGGCGGCACTCCCGGTGTATGATCAAAAATTATTTGACCACACAACGGGAGTGCCGCAAGTGGGACTTTATATATACATATATATATATATATATATATATATACATACATATATTATATATACATATATAAATTCAAAGCCGTCACTTACTCACTCATTGACTGACTCATCACTAATTCTCTTACTTCCTGATATGTTAGGAAGCTGAAATGTAACATAGGTATTCTTCAGGTGGGAAATAGGACAGTTATGTAATTATAATTTTAATAAACTTCCCCTAAGGGGATGAAAAGGGGGTTTACATAATGACATTATAACTGATGTATGGCTTGCATTACATGAACAATAACGATTCAATCAAAATTTGGATTGCACCTCCATTATGTAGAATTTAATAAACTACAAAAATGGTCCTGTCACTTTCTACCGTATCTGCTATGGGTGCTCCTCGGGTACCGCCAAGAACCATGGATTAATATTTACTGACATCTCAAGTTTACAGCTCTATAGATTTACCAAATTTTTAATACTCATTTATATTTACAACCTTGAAAAACAGAAACTCCCGTGCGAATAACGGGTAGAACAGCTAGTACATAATACATGCTAAAATTCATAAAAGATGTAATTATTATATTGATACCAGTTCAGCATCTTACATTTAGACAACATCTTATACAGTATATATTAATATAGACAGCAGGCACTAAGCCTGTGCTAATTACTGTTGTCATGGCAACCAAGCCCCATCTTGTTGTTTATACACGGATTGCCTGAAGCAGATAAACATTTCATACTTATAAAAAGCACTTAAATTCATAAATAATCTTAAAATAGTCAGCCCAGTCTTGTTTCCCAAAACACAAAAGTAGATCACATGATAGTACAGGTTGAGTATCCCGTATCCAAATATGATGAAATACGGAATATTTTGAGTGAGAGTGAAATAGTGAAACCTTGGTTTTCTGATGGCTCAATGTACACAAACTTTGTTTAATACACAAAATTATTAAAAATGTTGTATTAAATGACCTTCAGGCTGTGTGTATTAGGTGTATATGAAACATAAATGAATTGTGTGAATGTACACACATTGTTTAATGCACAAAGTTATTACAAATTTTGGCTAAAATGACCTTCAGGCTGTGTGTATAAGGTGTATATGAAACATAAATGCATTCTGTGCTTAGACTTGGGTCCCATCGCCACCATATCTCATTATGGTATGCAATTATTCCAAAATGCGGAATAATCCGATATCCAAAATACTCCTGGTCCCAAGCATTTTGGATAAGTGTTACTCAACCTGTATTTGCATCTTTTTGCTTAAAACACTATAAATACAGGTTTAAAAATTATCCATGTTATTTCCTTTAAAAAGAAATGTAGCAGACAAATCTTGTTAAATTGTAATAAATTTTACCAAAAAAGCCCCAAAACAAACCAGTATTGTTATTTGGCCTCAATGTCTACATTCAGTTTTTTTTCTTCAAGTCATTTAATTATAAAAGGGGGCTATCTCGTATCCTTCATCATGACCATGTGGGTCGTGTACTGTACATTTCCATCTGAGATAATAATCTGTCTATCCAGAATGTGAAAAAGTATTGCACTATCAGGCTCTTCCGTTGCGTTTTACAACTGGACACAATTAGAAGAAAAAACTGAGTAAAAACAAACAGTCAGAGGGAGGAGGGCCCTGCTTGCAAGCTTACAATCTATGGGGAAATAGGCATTGATACACAAGGATAGGTGCTATCTATTGCATAGTTGTTCACCATGATTGTAAAGGTTCTTGGTGGGCTGCATGATATCACATCACAGCAGCGATGAACCAAGTTCAGGGGAAAGAAGAGTTAAGAAAGAAAATATGTGGGGAATGTGTGGACTATACTGTGAGGATATAATTGGATAGGAGAGCTACTGTATGAAGGTAATGTGAGTGGTTCTGGAATTTGAGTAGCTTGTCTGAATAGGTGAGTTTTCAGGGAACACTTGAAGGTTTGAAGACTAGATGAGAGTCTTATTGTACGTTGTAGGGCATTCCACAGAGTGGGTGCAGCCCGAAGAAAGTCCTGTAATCGTGCATGGGAGCAAGTAATGAGTGTGGATGAGAGACATAGATCTTGTGAAGAGCGAATGGGCTGGGTTGGGAGATATTTTGAGATAAGTGAAGAGATGTATGTTGGTGTAGTATGGTTAATAGCCTTGTGTGTAAGTAACAGTATTTTATATTGAATACGGTAGAATACAGGTAGCCAATGGAGGGACTGACAAAGTGGGTTTGCAGATGATGAACGTCTAACGAGGAATATTAGCCTCGCAGCTGCATTCAGAATGGATTGTAATGGTGAGAGTCTCTTCTTTGTAAGACCAGTAAGAAGATTATTGCAATAATCAATGCGGGAGATTATGAGAGCATGGATTAGGGTTTTAGCAGTGTCTTGTGTAAGGTATGGTCATATTTTGGATATGTTTCTTAGATGCACTTAACATGATTTTGAGACAGATTGAATGTGGGGAGCAAAGGACAATTATGAGTCAAGTATGACACCTAGACAGCGAGCTTGTCGTGTAGGGCTGATTGTAGAGTTTCTCAACAGTGATAGAAATATCAGGTTGGTAACTACTATTGGCCGGTGGAAATATAATTAACTCTGTTTTGGAAATATTAAGTTTGAGGTGGCGAGATGACATCCAAGATGAAATAGCAGAGAGGCATTCAGTGACCCGGCCCAATACAGATAGAGACAAATCAGAGGATGATAGGTAGATTTGAGTATCATCTGTGTACAGATGATACTGAAATCCAAAAGAGCTGATTAGTTTCCCAAGAGATGAGGTATAGATAGAGAAAAGCATAGGACCTAAGACTGAGCCCTGCGGTACTCCAACTGAAAGAGGTAGCAAAGAGGAGGTGGATTCAGAGAAACGGACACTGAAAAAGTGATAAGATAGGTAGGATAGGAACCAAGAGAGGGCTGTGTCCTGAAGACCTAGGAATTGCAGTGTTTGTATGAGGAGAGACTGGTCAACAGTGTCAAAAGCAGCAGAGAGATCTAGAAGAATAAGTACTGAGTAATGGCCTTTAGACTTCGCAGTGACCAGATCATTCACTACTTTAGTCAGTGCTGTCTCTGTGGAGTGTTGGGAGCGAAAGCCTGATTGAAGTGGGTCCAATAAGTTATACGAGTTAAGAAAGTGTGTGAGGTGAGTGTAGGAGTATAGTCTCCCATATTGGTGGTCATTCCGAGTTGTTCACTTGCAGCCGTTTTTAGCAGAATTGCGATCAGGCTAAAAACCGGCAATTCTGCGCATGCGTATGGGCCGCAGGGCGCACGCGCAAAGTACTTTCATACAAAACTATGCAATTTTACACAGGGCTGTGCGACGCTTTTCAGTCGCTCTGCTGATCGGTGAGTGATTGACAGGAAATGGGTGTTTCTGGGTGTGCGTTTTCCGGGAGTGTGCTAAAAAGCGCAGGTGTGCCAGACGAAAACACAGGAGTGGATGGGGAAACGGGGGAGTGCCTGGCCGAAAGCAGGGCGTGTTTTTGTGACGTCAAACCAGGAACCAAACAGTCTGCAGTGATCGCAATCTAGGAGTAGGTCTGGAGCTACTCAGAAACTGCAGGGAAATATTTAATTGCAGAACTGCTAACCTTTCGTTAGCAATTCTGCTAAGCTAAGATACACTCCCAGAGGGCGGCAGCCTAGCCTTCGCAATGCTGCTAAAAGCAGCAAGCGAGCGATCAACTGGGAATGAGGGCCACAGTCTCCTATATTTTACTTTTAAGGTTTCCTGCTAACCACCCGGAAGAAGAAAGAGATCTTCATAAAGAATTTATTACATATGAGAAGCACAAGTCCTGAGGGTATTATACTATTAATATATAATCACCTAAGGCTGTGGGCACATCGATTTGTCTAAAATCCTAACACCGGGTGTGTTATCTAAATTGTTGCACGATTATAATTATTTAACACATCGGAATACATGAGCACACCTATTTATCTTATTTGCAATATTGCACTATTATCGTTTTTTACTTTCCCTACGGTTCATTCACCGGACTACTGAGAAAGCCGGAAAACTGACCAGTAGAAGGAAAGATCTACACTACAGGCTGGAATGCATACTTGATGTGGTACACATATTATTATTTAATTTGCACTTGGAAATCACTAACACAGAAGGCGCTGGGTCCTACCATTTTATATATATATATATATATATATATATATTTATTTATTTATTTTTTCCTAGCACAATGGTGCCAGGGCCTGATTCACTATGGGTCACTACTGTTAAAGTCAAATTTACTTTCTAATAAATATTTAAAATGCCAGCTCTGATATATACTGCGGACGCCAGGCGCATCTTATTACCATGTGCTATAAATGTGCACTGTACATCGCAAAACACTACATCCCATAAGAGAAAACAATACACCCACACATTGTCTGAGTTCCAAAGCTCATTGATGTATATATTTGTTATTAAAAGGATATGTATACAATATATCAGATGTACAGTATGTATATATATATATATATATATATATATTTATATGGTTACAATTTACACAGTTAGCAGTTATTACAAACTAATTCAAATACAGCCACAGCCAGCATACAATTACCATCTCCCTCAATGCACTTTATGCACTAATCGCTCCAGTTCCTCCATCTTTAGCTCTGCCTCAACACCAGCTAACATCAGCAGAGTATCACCAACACACCATCTCACTCAGGACCCAGGAGAAGAACAGGAAACTATTCTGTGTGGGATCACCTATACACTGAGACTGTTGTGGGTGTACAGATCTCTTGTTATTGGTCTAAGGGAGGGAACTTTCTCATTCATGATGAGTCATTGGTCAGTGTGTGGGCTTTTGTTCAAGGTTGCTGGTCTCTGGTTTCCTGTCCATCACATGGTCCTTTGAAAATCCTTTTGTTCCAGTAAAAGTGACTTCATATTCCTATATTTAATCATATCTACTCATGGCAATGTGCTACAACCTAATCACAGGCATCAAATGAATCCACACATTAATCTGGTCACTTTGACACCAAGCACGACATGTCCATCTTGCTCCGCTTCAACAATACACATACATGATGTTATATTCCATTATATAATTTGAAACCTTATGATGTCTGGTGCTTGATATGTTTAAATTTATGTGCTGTATGAAATATGTGTTGAATATATCTTTATGGCATGTCTGTGTAAATGCATATGTTACTATATATTGCTGTGCTCGCTGTGCGTATTTGCAAGCATAGCGACTCATCTGTTTGGAGCTTGGATGTTCTCTCTATGTAATATTTTTGACTTCGGCACTACTGAGGCTGACATCGCAATTTCCACAAATCTGCTCTTGCTAATAATCATATATGAAGAGCCGCCCAGAAAGAATAAAAGACACCCATTGATGCATTAGCAAATCTGCATATGCATTAGCAGAATTGCAATGCATAAGCAAAACATGAGCACCATCCATTGCGACTGATCCCAGCATACGCAAATCAATGAGAATGCAGTCGCACCTGGCACCATGTTTTTGAAAGAAGCATTTTCAGATGACATTAGATACATGCCCTAAAAAACGCCATAACATTCCTGCGTTTTTCCCAACCACTCCCCACAAACACCATGTTACCACCCACAAATGGTCACTTCATGTCAATCAAAATGCGTTCTCTTTACAATTAGGCTGCATATGCAGTGCGATCATATTTTACACTATGCGTTTGCAGCGCATGCGCAGTCTGCCGATAATCGCTCACTGGGGGGAATTCAAATGTTTGAAAAGTCGGTTGGGTGTCTGTTTTTTCCTGTCTGTTAGATAGGAAAAAACAGACACCCAACTGACTTGTCAAACAATTGAATATCCCCCACTGTGTGCAAACTCACATCTGCAATCGGTAGCGAATCAGGCCCTCAGTGTCCTATACAGTTTCTAACATGCCAGCTAGCATGTTTATATAAAGAACAGATGGCCCTCGAGGACTTTTAAAGTGAAAGTATATTGTGAACAAAGGGAGTCATTCTGAGTTGATCGTAGCCAGCAACTTTTTGCTGCTGGTGCGATCAACTAATCCACGCCTATGGGGGAATGTATTTTAGCTTAGCAGGGCTGCGTTCGCTTGTGCAGCCCTGCTAAGCTAAAAAAGTTTCCAGCAACCTAGGAGTTAGGCTGGAGCTACTTACCCTGTGCGACAGATCCAGCAACGTTCCTCCCGGCTTTGACGTCAGACATCCGCCCTCCATTTGCCTGGACACGCCTGCATTCGTATGACCACTCCCCGAAAACGGCATCCAACTGTGAGTATCCGCCCCGAACTGCCTCTCCGCTGTCAATCTTCCTGCATTCGACGCTGCGTCTTCTTTTTTCGTTGTGAGCATCGTTGCCCGGCGACTGTGGTCGCCTGGCAACAACGCGCATGCGCATTGCAAACGCCGCGCATGCGCAGTTACGAGACGTTCACACAGCAGCAAAGAACTGCTGCGTGCGAACGGGTCGGAATGACCCCTAGAGTCACAAAGTTTTGTGACTTTGTTTACACTATACTTATTCACTTTAGAAGTCCTTGAGTGTTTTGCCTTTTCCCTGTATACAGTTCGTATAATGATGCAATTCACACAAGCCCACCTAGGGACCACCTGCATTTCCCATCCAGGAGGTGGTGGTGTGTGAGTGGGATTTTTTGCAAGTTAGGGGTCTCTAGACCCCTAACTTGCCTAGGGTGCAGAGAGATCTTGCAGCGGCCCTGACTGACACGAGGGAGGAGGTCTAGGAGAAAGAGATGACCATAGAGACCAGGTGAAAATTCAACCTTACACTGGAATGCAAAGACCACTGTCTGCCCAGAAGGAATATAGACAGAAAAAAAGAGGTGGGAAAACAAAAATGGTCCTCACCAGTGTTACTCTTGTACTTTGTACTGCTGACTTTCTTACAGATCCCTGTAGGAAGACAATAAACTCTGCAGACGGGCCTAACCCTGACTTAAGTGTGTCACAAGCTAACTTCATACTTTCTTCGAGAGAAAGCAGCCAGGTCGACTCAGCGAGGCAGGGCTATGATGTGCATAGGGGGTTGGGTTATTGTGTCGCATCATTTAAGCCACACACCCTGCTCTGTAATGCCGTTATTATCTGCATTATACAGCAGGGGACGTGGCTATGATGACGCGATTCAGCAAGAATCGCGTCACCGACAGCCCAGGCCGCCCACTTTACTCACTAAGTGGGCGACCAGGCAGGGGGGGACCTGAAAAATCGGGAGACTTGCCTGCTATTACAGGGGGACGGGAGGGTCACCCGATTTTCGGGAGCCTCCCGGCCATTCCGGGAGAGTAGGCAAGTATGGCTAACTTCACTATCACAACTGCAACAGACAAGGTCCTCAACTTACTGACCTAACATACAGTACAAGATCAGTGAGTGTAGTGGCACATAACCTACAATCTACTATACAGTTTACTCTGCACAGAATAATACAGAAATAGCAGTTACACAAGATAAGAATAATACAGTACAGTCTCTTAAAACCCCTGCCTATACAGAGCTGGCCAGCTCCTCTTCTAGTGGGAATATGGCAATTTTCCAAGTAAGCAGCTGTTTAAGTGGTAGCTTGACAGCGCTCCTCTTGCAGGGTAAATGGGAGATACTGTACCTAGAGGGTGGGAGCCACACACCACTGCCAGATGATCCAGTCCCTTTTTACCTACGCCTAATACCCAGCGTCACTCATCTGTGCTCAGCCTTAAATTAATTAATACAATTGAAGTAACCTGGATCTAATGCCTAGAGCCTGTTTATTTATGGGGCTCAATCCTATTGACCTGCCATCTACAGGGCCATGTTGGAGTGACCTAAGCCTAATGTCCAGATCACTCCTACTTAATGCTTAGATCTGTAGCCTGCCTTCTTGTGTGCATTTACAGTAATCAGATCACTTTATTTAAAGAGAAGGTTTAGGCACTTTTGGCCTGCCTAATTGGACATGATGGCGTGGCATGGGCCTAATTTCCAGATTAGTCTGATTACGAGGGCCTCAGGCGTTAAGCCTTCCTACTTAGATGCATCTAAGTGACCCTAGCCTGGGGACCAGATCACTAATCACCTGAGGATGGGGCATATAAACCTACAGGGATTAGTGCCCTCTATTATGTACCGGGCCATGGGGCTCACCTATTGCGCCACAGTCCTAAGGCCTGACTTTTTCCTCAAGCCTAGTGCCCTGGTGGTCTAGGGAGGGGATAAGCATGAATGGGCCTCACAGGGGGCCTACCTGAATCGTTGGGAGAGGCTACAGTGGGGAACTTTGTTAACTATTTTGCAATCCACCACTAGCAGCACTCTCTGGTCCCCAGCTTCTGTCTCCTGCCGGCTCTTCTTTGTTAAACATGCCATCTTCTGGTCCCTTCTGCAGCTGCTGGAGCTATACTCTTGACATCTTCTTTCTTGTCCCTCCACCAACAAACCTGTTTTTTCTGCCTGGCGGTATCTAACGTCAGACGCCAGGAGCAGGTAGAACTATGATGTGGTAAGCCAGGATTGGCTTACAGTGGCCACATCCTATTGGATGCCGGTCTGCAAGCAATGATTGGCTAGTGGGTAGCACCTTATTCAAAAGCCTATTGGCGATTTCATTTGGCTGCTGGCTCGACACCAAGTTTAAACTGACAAGCTGCTTTTGCTGCGGTATGACTGGGGCTTAGTACAGATATATAGTTTCAGCGCCGGCTGCCGACTCATCCCTAGCCGGACACATCACCACATAAGCAAAGTTGTGACTAAATAATGGAAGCTCTCTGTCAGTGATTAAGGAAATGATAACTGCTAACATGTGGCTAGCCATATTATAGGTGCATAGATGCAGTGCCACATGGGTCTGGAACTAATATTTATGTAGGGTCTATTGTGTGCGCCACAGAGGGTGTAAACAGTGCTTCAGGATTGTGACTAGTGTTGTTGGGAGGGCGGATGACGACAATATATTAGGCTCCCTGTGATGAGCCTATTGAAATTGACTGATTTAAAGGCTTGATTCATAAACATTAATTAGTTGGCCATGTTAAATATCATAACTTACAGTAGTATCACATCATATCAATTAAGTATTATTTGAATTTAAGTGGTGGTTTAGTAATACTTACCTTTTCTGCAACCTTCCCCGATAACCATCCTCCTCTATGAAGTAGCCAACCAGTGTGGTGTGTAGATATTGAGATTGGTGACCAGTGATCCCGATAGTGCCCATGCACTGCCCAGCATGCTTTGTGCATTAGCGTATGGGGAAGTGAAAATTGCAGCATTTCAGGACACTGCTGGAGCAATCAGTGATTTCTCCTTGGTAAGCTGTTCTTTGAATTGACTGAACAGGTGAAAAGCCCTTGCTTCATGAATGGAGCACTGAATAGGTAGAACTCTTGCTGTGAAAAACCTGATGTTATTCCATTGATAACAGCAAAGATACAGTATGTACCAGGCAGGTCCTGAAAAAGAAATGCCAGGGGTTTTTACAGTTATGGTTTAAGTATGTGTTGGCATCAGAGCCGTAACTAGGTATGTGTGGATGGTGATCAGCCCTGTGGGTGCACCATCCGTGAACGGCCGCAATTCAGTTTAGCTCCGAGCGGCCAGCGGTGCATGCGTAGAAGCATTGCGGTAGCTGTATGGGGCAGACAGCAAGCAGCAAGAGGAAGTTGGGATAAGTTTCCACAGGCTGGACCTCTGCTGATCAGAGGCTGTGGAGCATTGCCAAATGGATAAGGAAAGTCAGGAGGAGAGAAAGCAACCAGGACTGCACGTCTCCCCCGGCCAGCTTACATTCAGAATTGTAACTTTATTTCTATCTATCCCTCAATGTAATATTTATCAGCGTCATTATCAATCTACTAAATGCAAGCAGTAGCTTCAATGTGCGATACAGTGTTTCCATCCACTTTCTACTTCATTATGCTACACTGTAGTTTATACACAGAGCTAGGGCATCAATGGTGTCAAGTAATTCAGTGGTATTATCTACGTAATTCAGGAGACTGCGCATAATGAAAATCCTAAGGAAATCTCAGATTTATCATCTATCTACTGTATCTCTCTAAGCAAGATGTACTATCCTTGAGGTGTACATCCAAATACACATCGCATCGATACTAATCGCATATGACTAACATAGGTGATTTACAGTATCACAAAGGGCAGTTCTCCCGGTAAGAGCTGTCCTTTGGAGTTCACTCCGGTCCCTGGACTTCTGGGTTTATTACCTGGGAGTCTGTCTGTGTATGTGGCCGCGGGGGATGCTGGGAGGGATCCAAACGGATCCCCCTCTGACAGCACTGATGCAGTAAGCAGCCATAGGCTCCTCCTCCCCCTGCACTCATCTGTAATCAATTAGTCAGTCAGATACTGCACTGTGTATGCTAACAGATCTGGGACAGCATCATAGGCAGTAAAGGAATGATGATGAGGAGGAACGAGGTGGAGGGGATCCATCTGGCATAATGTGTATAAAGGGCTCTACTGTGGCATAACATGTATAAGGAACTTTACTGTGGCAAAACATTTATAAAGGGATCTACTGTGGCATGACATTTATAAGGGGTTCTATTGTGTCGAAACATGTATACGCAGCTCTACTATGGTGTAACATGTATAAGGGGCTCTACTGTGTGTCATAATGTGTATAAGGGGTACTAGTGTATGGTGTAATGTGAATAATGGACACTACTGTGCTGTGTAATGTGAATAATGGACACTACTGTGTGGTGTATTGTGACTAACAGACACTACTGTGTAGAGTAATATATATAAGAGGTACTACTGTGTGATGTAATGTGACTAATGGACACTACTGTGTGGCTTATAAATGTATAAGGGGTACTACTGTTTGGTGTAATGTGACTAACGGACACTACTGTGCAGTGTAATGTGACTAATGGACACTGCTGTGTGGTGCAATGTGAATAACAGGCACTACTTTGCGGTATAATGTGAATAACGGACACTACTGTGTGGTGTAATGTGACTAACAGACATTGGGCCTAATTCAGACCTGATTGCTGCAGCAAACTTTTTCTCTAATGGGTAAAACCATGTGCACTGCAGGTGGGGCAGATGGAACGTGCAGAGAGAGTTAGATTTAGGTCTGGTGTGTTCAAACTGAAATCTAAATTGCAGTGTAAAAATAAAGCAGCCAGTATTTATCCTGCACAGAAACAAAATAACCCACCCAAATCTAACTCTATCCACATGTGTTATATCTGCCCCCCCTGCAGTGCACATGGTTTTGCCCATTAGAGAAAGATTTTGCTCCTGCTATCAGGTCTGAATTACGCCCATTGCTATTCGGTTTATTGTAAATTGGTACTATTCTGTGGCCATGCCTCCTCCTCATAAAGCCACACCCCTATATTTTTGGTGTGCACCTTCTGAATTCACTAACTCTATTTTGAATATGGGAGTGGGCACCAATTCTCTTTCTGGCACAGGACACCAAAATCTCTAGTTACGGTTCTGGTTGGTACATTGTAGACAAATGACAGGCAACGTGATACAATTAGGAGGCCACATGGGCCATTTACCCTTCAAAACCTCCCTTATGGCTTGATTCTGAGTGTGATGCAGTGTTGTTGCCGCATGCAGTTGGACATTGTCCAACAAGTTTGTACATGCATCCCAGTTGCTGAGTGCATGTGTCCTGATTGTTAGCACTCAGAGATGCATTATAGAATCAGATACAGTGTCTCTGAATTTTAGCAGGTGTTGCTAGGAGGTAACATGGGTGGCAAAGGCGATACAGGAGTGTTGCTGACAACGGCTACATCCAAAGGCGCGCAACCTCTCATACAGGAGAAACTGCAGCTGCCATAGGGCTGATGCAAGTCTCCGTGGTGCAAGTCTAAAGATTGGCAGAGGCAGAAATGCATTTTCTCAAGACACTGCAAGTGGGTGTCTCAGTTTTGAGAAAATCAGCCGCAGCATTAGCATAAAACGTAGATGTGACTGCAGCAAAAGACAGAGTCTTCCTCAGAATCAGTCCCTTTATCTCAGTAGTAAGTTATAGCGATACACTTAGTCAAAGAGATATCCATTGGTAATACTAGATCAGGCATTTTAAAGTGTTATAACATATAACAAACAAATCTGACAATGACGGAAGAACTGCAGTTAATGAGCTTATTTTTACAAAGCGTCGACTTTTGTAAAAGGTGAAACTGTAAAAGTGCACTCGCAGTCTGTGTAAGGCATGCCAGACATTACATTGACTATGACTATGAGCTCCAACTCGCCGGGAAGCGGTGACTTACACAAGCCGCTGCTTTGTAAATAATGCCCAAAGACTCAGATGGCCTCCTTTTGCCCATGACTGCTTTGGTCTAACTATATATTGGTACCAGCCTTTGTTAACATGGTTGAAGATTAGTAGCTATTTTGTTATTTTATTTATTTACAGTTTCTTATATAGCGCAGAATATTCCGCTGCGCTTTACAATTGGAATCAACAGTGATAAGACAAACTGGGTAATAACAGGCAGACATAGAGGTAGGAACGCCCTGCTCGCAAATTTACAATCTATAGGGAAATAGGGCCTATCCTTGTGTATCCTTCCTATCTATAGGATAGCAGTCACCAGATTGCAAAGACAGTCCTGATGGGATGTAATTAGATAAGAATGCTTCTGAAGGTTATGTGGGCAGTTCAGGAATTTGATAGGCTTGCCTGAATAGGTGAGTTTTCAGGGAATTCTTGAAAGTTTGGAGGCTAGAGGAGAGTTTAATCATGCGTGGTAGGGCTTTCCATAGGGCGGGTGCTGCCCGATGAAAGTCCTGCAATTGTGAATGAGAATGAGTGATTCACGCAGATGATAGACACAGATCTAATACAGAGTAGGGAGGTCGAGTTGGGAGATATTTTGAGATAAGCAAAGAGATATATTGTAGTGTAGTTTGGTTAATAGCTTTATATGGGAGTAGAAGTATTTTATATTGAATACGGTAGAATATGGGCAACAAATGGAGGGACTGACAAAAAGGATCGTCAGACGATGAACATCTTTCTAGGAAGATTAGCCTTGCAGCTGCATTCAAAATGGATTGTAGTGGTGAGAGTCTTTCCTTCAGAAGACCAGTAAGGAGACTACTGCAATAATCAATGCGGGAGATAATGAGTGCATGAATTACAGTTTTTGCAGTGTCTTGTGTAAGATAAGGACGTATTTTGGATACGTTTTTTAGATGCATGTAACATGATTTAGAGGCAGATTGAATGTGTGGAACAAAGGACAGTTCAGAGTCCAGGATGACACCTAGGCAGCTAGCTTGTGGGGTATGGTGAATAGTCGCGTTGTCAACAGTTATGGAGATATGAGGTTGGTAACTACTCTTGGCGGCCGGGAATATAATTAATTCTGTTTTGGAATGAGATGGCGAGATGACATCCAAGATGAAATGGCAGAAAGGCATTCAGTGACATGGCTCAGTACAGATGGAGACAAATTAGGTAGATTTAAGTACCATCAGTGTACAAATGATACTGAAATCCGAAGGAGCTGATTTCTTTTACCAAGAGATGAGGTATAGATTGAGAAAAGTAGAGGACCTAACATTGAGCATGCAGTACTTCAACTGATAGAGGTAGTGAAGATGAGGTGGAATCAGAGAAGTAAACACTGAAAAAGTGATTAGATAGGTAGGATGAGAACCAAGAAAGGGCTGTGTCCTGAAGACCTAGGAATTTTAGTATTTATATGAGAAGAGAGTGTTAAACAGTGTCAAAAGCAGCCGAGAGATCAATACTGTTTTTGTGCAGAACATTGGGCCTCATTTAGTTGCGGTCGCAATACTGCTACTGTAGGCATATCAGCTGACATTTTCTTACTGTGCATGCATCTGAGCTGCAGTGCACATGCTCAGTGATTGAATTGCTATCGCGGTTGAACCAAGGATTGAGTCGCAAAGTGAGTGACAGGAAGACAGAGTTTGGGGGTGGTAATGGGGGTGTGGTCAGCCAAACGCAGGCGGTTCAGATGGCATTTTCTGGGCGTGCATAAATTAGCAGTTGCGATCTTACTTGCTACTGGAGAGCCCTCTGCATCCCAGGAGAGCAGCTCAGCCTGTGCGTCTACAGAGGCTCTCAGACTCTGCGACATGTTCCGATTTACAATGATGGTACCAATGTATCAGCAATTATACATTGTCGGACGGAAATTATGTGACTGCAGTTGGCGTCCCTATACTCAGGTTAGCCTCTGTCCATATTAGCATAAAATCGCAATTGCGTACGGCAAAAGATAACAAGAGCGGCAGTAAGAACAACCACATCTGAATGATGCCCATTATTATTGCAAGGGAACTGTCACCTTGTATAGATTAATCTTTAATTCTTAGTCAAATAATATTAAAATCCTCTTTCATGCTATACAATGTTAATTTGGCCAAGCCTGCTTTTATGTTTTGATCAAGAATGCCAAAAGCTTGACTGTAATTTCTAACTAGTATTTTGTTTTATTGTATTCATATGTGATGTAACTGACATAATGAGCATGTTTAGCATATACTTCATTCATTTAGTTATGGTGATTTCTTATAGTGTGTCAGAATGCTAGCAGAAAGAACACAAGCTGGTATTACGGTTTCTTTTCTTGTTCAGTAATGACGAGCCAATGCTTTTGGCAGTACAGTAGAGCACATATTTAAGGCAATAAGCTGAATATAGTTTGTGAAAATCAATCAAAATGATCATTGTTAAAAGGTTAGCAGAAAACCTTGGGTTACAAAGTACAAAAAATATATATCATTAATGTAGGTTTGTTTGCTTGGAAAGGAAACATACAGTATAGACTGAAACCGGTAATTCTTCCATCACTGTGTGTGTTATCATAAAGCTTTCTGGTATCAGCTTCTTGTCTTATAACACACATCCGGCGTCTACATCATGTCCCAAAAGTAGGAGGCAATGGTATGTGGGTTTACCAAAATAATGGAAAGTCTTTCAGCATTCCTATAAGCTTATGTAATGCACAAGGAACAGATAGATAAGATTGTATGGCCTTATGTGCATTGCTGTAAAGAAGGGAACTTGTGTTATGCATTCTTTGTATTCACTAATATCACATGAATGATAGCTATGTTTTGGCTAGTATGTATTACCAAAATGCGAGAGAAAGCATTTACTATGTGGTACAGTCTTCAAGTTTTGTTCATTGTTCTCAGAATCAGAATCAGCTTTATTGGCCAGGTGTACTCACATACACTAGGAATTCTTTGTGGTACAATGCATCGCCAAGCAGCAACATGAAAGGGGAATACATAGCATAAGAAGGGGGGAAAACATAGCATACATTACAAACATTACACATATGAGTTCATACTGCACATTGCAACTGTACAATAGACTCGACATATTAGACATATTATACATGTAAGACTAAAATCAAAGGCTGCCTGGCAGAGCAGCACCGAGGCAGCCATCCGCGGCGCCAACTAGAACTCAAACAATGCACATAGGCCCTCATTCCGAGTTGTTTGCTCGCTAGCCGCTTTTCGCAGCAGTGCACACGCTAAACCGCCGCCCTCTGGGAGTGAATCTTAGCTTAGCAGAATTGCGAACGAAGTATTCGCAATATTGCGAAAAGATTTTTCTTTGCAGTTTCTGAGTAGCTCCAGACTTACTCTTCCAGTGCGATCAGTTCAGTGCTTGTCGTTCCTGGTTTGACGTCACAAACACACCCAGCGTTCGCCCAGACACTCTCCCGTTTCTCCAGCCACTCCCGCGTTTTTCCCAGAAACGGCAGCGTTTTTTCACACACTCCTATAAAACGGACAGTTTCCGCCCAGAAACACCCACTTCCTGTCAATCACACTACGATCACCAGAACGAAGAAAAAACCTTGTAATGCCGTGAGTAAAATACCAAACTTCTTAGCAAATTTACTTGGCGCAGCCGCAGTGCGAACATTGCGCATGCGCAGTTAGCGGAAAATCGCACCGATGCGAAGGAAAAGAACGAGCGAACAACTCGGAATGAGGGCCATAATACAGAAGATTTAAGTATTACATTAAAAGATAAACCACACAGACAATAAAGACAGAAAGAATAATACATGATTGGTGTAGGCATTTTGGGTAATAACCTCCAGGGGTTGTGTATTCCACCCTCACAAGGTACCAGGTGCGGCAGCCATCTTAGGCGCACAGCGTAGGATTACCCAGGGTGGAATAGTCCACCCCTAGAAGAGAACACAAAATGGGGAGATTGCAGAGTCCTTAAGTTCAGAGTAGGGTTCTACTAAAACCATCAGGTTTATGTATTTTTCATCCCATCCACAAGCGCACCAGATAAGGCAGCCATGTTGGGCGCACTACGAAGGTTACACAGTGGGAGATGAGCCATACAAGGGCCAAATGCATGTATGGGAAAACTGACACGTGTGTAGCAGTATGCTATACCCTGCATGGAAAGATCCAAATGAAGCACACCCTGCCCACGGAGGAACCATCCAAGGCAGCCATGTGGGGCGCACTGCGTAGGTTACTGCTGGCAGGGTGTGCAACCAATGGAGGTACACATTACAGGAATAGCACACAGTGGGGTGGAAGTACCCTGTAAGAAGAAAGAGAAGAGAAAAAAAAAACACATTTGCAGGAAAACTGTAGTAACATTATTTTGTGAAAATGATAAATGACCTGGTCTCACGAGAGCAGTGCGGGTGGGTAAGAGAATGTGGGGAGCACAATAGTTATTTTTTTGTACTATAAATTGTAATTGGTAACTGAGGTGATCAGATTATGACGCAATTACAGGAAGCAGCAGTTAAGTCTCCAATTAATATATATATATATATATATATATATATATACAGTATATACATATGTAACCTTTTTTGTTTTGTTTTGTTGTTTAACTTTTTAAATGGCATAGGGAAAGGATCATTGGCTTACACCACAAGCATGTGTGGCTGCAATAATATCATTGGGTTAATAAATTTCAACAGCAATATAACATTAAAACCCACCTCATATATGACAAAAAGAAAACTGTAAACATTACATAGCCATATTGTTGGGTTTAGGAAATGTACAAAACACCAGATGTGTATCATAATGCTTGACCTGGTGCATTTGCATATGGACAGATCTGTGGCACCTTTGCTCTACTGAAAACGGAATAGAATATTACATAAGGATGAGTGATGCAGGGGTTTTTTTTACATATGAAAGAACAGTGATGTGATAATGTAGAACCTTCAGATTTCTGTCTACAGCAATCCTCTAATTTTATTACTTGAACTAATTTCCATTATTAAATTTGTCCTCAACTATTGTCTTTTCATCGACATTTACATCTTCACTTTGTTTTCCAATGTCATTGGTGTGATATATACATATACTGTCTAAGCTACTTGCAATAAAACTAGCATACATATTACATTTTATTTTGATTTGTATCTTCACATGCACACACCAAATAAGTTCTTGTTCCTTCAAATGTTCATTGTTATGTGACGCTGATAAACATATCATGATTACAATAGCTTACCTGCAAAAAAAAAAAACGTAGGGAAAGTTGCACACAAAGAAAGTGTATACTGTATTGTATGTGTGCATAGGCTCTGTTCGTATTTAATAAACCAGCAGAGGGCTCTTGGAGCCAGCCCTGCTTCTAAAAATACAATAGGTAAAATGAGTAGGGTCCCCTGTAATTTTAAAACCAGAATCGGGTTCCCTCTAGCAGATGAGTAATGCCACATCAGGGCACACACTTGACAGGGTCCCCCGGGCCAAACATTTATCCTCCTAACTAGTCAGCCCATGATGGGGATTCCTGGGAAAGTGGGTACCCCCCAATAAAGTGAGCCCCCCCTCTCTAGGGCACCCAAGGCCTGGTCTGAAGCCCGGGGCTATCCCTGGCACCCCTGAGCGGTTAGTGCCGAGTTGATAGCAGTCGGTAAAAGTTAAAGTAATATTGTCTTTTACAGGAGAACAACAGGACTTAGCAAGCCTCCCCCACACTTGGAAAATCCCAAGTACCAGAATGTGGGGCATTAAGGTTTAATGTTAAAATAAAGACAGGACACACACACCATAGAAAGTATAACTTTAATACACACACTCACATACTGTATACTCACCTTGTCCCTGTCATGTTAGGTACTCTGAATTTAATCTGCTAGATGAGTGGGTGGGGGGAATCCATACTCTCCAATCCCTTGGAGAGCTCTGTCCTCTTCTCCAGTAGCATCCAGTTTGTTAAAAATAAAAAAATTAACTAACCAAATCAAGCCAGACCTAGAGAAGTTATATATGTATACACATATAGCTCCACTCCCCAAATAACGGAACCCCCATCGCCTTCATAATTTGCAGCCATCGGCCAATCTGTGCCCGTTACCATGGGAACTAGAGATGCACGCTGGACCATTTGTGGCTGTAGTGCTTGGTTTGTTTGGGTCCCCACAAAACAATTTTTTGGAAGGAGTATCTCCAATCACTAATCAGGAGGTTGATGATGAGGGTGTTACTTACATTATAATCTTATCAAATTAATTTCATGAACTCATCGTAAATGTCATAATATGAAGGAGGTGCTGAGATGACTAACATCCCCAGCTCTACTAATTTTGGCCTCACAAATGGAGCAGACGTCTTCACAGAAATTGTCAGGATTTGGGCAAAAATAATTGTACACCAAAGAATTGGCTGTTTTGTTCTTATGCCAAGGCATCACAATGGCTTTCTTTTTATCATGGGCAAGAACTGCAGCCATTGGTGGTTAACTTACACAAGCAACATCATCAACACCCTAAGGGTGGAATTCAAATGTTTGAAAAGTCGGTTGGGTGTCTTTTTTTTCCTGTCTATTAGATAGGAAAAAACAGACACCCAACTGACTTTTCAAACAATTAAATCTCCCCCTAAGTGTCAGATAGTAGTAGTGGAAACATATCCCCTTCATCCTGTTCCACTTTCACACAAGCATCCTCAATTTCTATTATGCCCTCATCACTATCTTTACTTGTACTGCTCCCAACATGTACAGATGGTGCAGAAATGGTGGAAGGAGGCAAAAGAGGCTTCTCTGTGAGGACAGTGTGAGAAATGTCAGACTCACATATAGCTAACGTGAACACCTCAGAGATGTGTGATGGTTCTGAACACACAATTTGTTCTACTAGTGGTTTTCAATTTTTTGACATCTCTTCTAGACTCTGAGTGAAAAGGTCTTCCATCGTCATGAGAGGCAGAAGTAGACGACTCATGACAGTTTCAGAACCAACACACATAAATAAAGGCCAAGGCCTGATCATTTTCTTGCCACTGTGTGTGCTGAATGACATGTTGCCAATTTTATGTTTATCTGCACTAAACTTTCCCTTTAATAGAGGTGTTTTTGTGTGTACCCCTGTATAATATTCTCCCGCCTATCTGAAGCAGGTCTACAATTTCCGAAGTATTATCTAATTCCGTGCAAATTTACAACTCACACCCTATTATATTGTGTTAGTTGTATGTTTAAAATGGGAAAACATCTTGATGCAAGTTTGCACCCTGCTAGCAGTGGAAAAGTGAGTTTTCATGTTGTCGCTGCCTATTACATATGTGGGTTCTGAAAATGTTGGAGTTCAGAACTAGTGATGAGCGGGATCGGTTCCTCGGAAACCGAACCCCCCCGAACTTCACCCATTTTAAACGGGTCCGAGGCATACTCAGATTCTCCCGTATGGCTCGGTTAACCCGAGCGCACCCGAACGTCATCATCCCGCTGTCGGATTCTCGCGAGATTCGGATTCTATATAAGCAGCCGCGCGTTGCCGCCATTGTCACTCGTGCATTGGAAATGTTAGGGAGAGGACGTGGCTGGCATCCTCTCCGTTTATTAATCTTGAATTCTTGATGCAAAAATATTTGTGCTTATTGCTTAATTGTGGGGACTGGGGAGCAGCTGTATTATATAGGAGGAGTACAGTGCAGAGTTTTGCTGACAGTGACCACCAGTATACGTTGTCTGCCTGAAAAACACTCCATATCTGTGCTCAGTGTGCTGCATATATCTGTGCTCACACTGCTTAATTGTGGGGACTGGGGAGCACCAGTATAATATATAGGAGGAGTACAGTGCAGAGTTTTGCTGACAGTGACCACCAGTATACGTTGTCTGCCTGAAAAACACTCCATATCTGTGCTCAGTGTGCTGCATATATCTGTGCTCACACTGCTTAATTGTGGGGACTGGGGAGCAGCTGTATTATATAGGAGGAGTACAGTGCAGAGTTTTGCTGACAGTGACCACCAGTATACGTTGTCTGCCTGAAAAACACTCCATATCTGTGCTCAGTGTGCTGCATATATCTGTGCTCACACTGCTTTATTGTGGGGACTGGGGACCACCAGTATATTATATAGGAGGAGTACAGTGCAGAGTTTTGCTGACAGTGACCACCAGTATACGTTGTCTGCCTGAAAAACACTCCATATCTGTGCTCAGTGTGCTGCATATATCTGTGCTCACACTGCTTTATTGTGGGGACTGGGGACCAGCAGTATTATATAGGAGGAGTACAGTGCAGAATTTTGCTGACAGTGACCACCAGTATACGTTGTCTGCCTGAAAAACACTCCATATCTGTGCTCAGTGTGCTGCATATATCTGTGCTCACACTGCTTTATTGTGGGGACTGGGGACCACCAGTATATTATATAGGAGGAGTACAGTGCAGAGTTTTGCTGACCAGTGACCACCAGTATACGTTGTCTGCCTGAAAAACACTCCATATCTGTGCTCAGTGTGCTGCATATATCTGTGCTCACACTGCTTTATTGTGGGGACTGGGGACCAGCAGTATAATATATAGAAGGAGTACAGTGCAGAGTTTTGCTGACAGTGACCACCAGTATATATAGCAGTACGGTACGGAAGGCCACTGCTCTACCTACCTCTGTGTCGTCAAGTATACTATCCATCTAGATTCTATACCTGTGGTGCATTTTAGTTTTGCAGTTTGCTGACAGTGACCACAAGTATATATAGCAGTACGGTACGGAAGGCCACTGCTCTACCTACCTCTGTGTCGTCAAGTATACTATCCATCTAGATTCTATACCTGTGGTGCATTTTAGTTTTGCAGTTTGCTGACTGTGACCACCAGTATATATAGCAGTACGGTACGGAAGGCCACTGCTCTACCTACCTCTGTGTCGTCAAGTATACTATCCATCCATACCTGTGGTGCATTTCAGTTGTGCGCAGTATATATAGTAGTAGGCCATTGCTATTGATACTGGCATATAATTCCACACATTAAAAAATGGAGAACAAAAATGTGGAGGTTAAAATAGGGAAATATCAAGATCCACTTCCACCTCGTGCTGAAGCTGCTGCCACTAGTCATGGCCGTGACGATGAAATGCCATCAACGTCGTCTGCCAAGGCCGATGCCCAATGTCATAGTAGAGAGCATGTAAAATCCAAAAAACAAAAGTTCAGTAAAATGACCCAAAAATCAAAATTAAAAGCATCTGATGAGAAGCGTAAACTTGCCAATATGCCATTTACGACACGGAGTGGCAAGGAACGGCTGAGGCCCTGGCCTATGTTCATGGCTAGTGGTTCAGATTCACATGAGGATGGAAGCACTCATCCTCTCGCTAGAAAAATGAAAATACTTAAGCTGGCAAAAGCACAGCAAAGAACTGTGCGTTCTTCTAAATCACAAATCCCCAAGGAGAGTCCAATTGTGTCGGTTGCGATGCCTGACCTTCCCAACACTGGACGGGAAGAGATGGCGCCTTCCACCATTTGCACGCCCCCTGCAAGTGCTGGAAGGAGCACCCGCAGTCCAGTTCCTGATAGTCAAATTGAAGATGTCACTGTTGAAGTACACCAGGATGAGGATATGGGTGTTGCTGGCGCTGGGGAGGAAATTGACAAGGAGGATTCTGATGGTGAGGTGGTTTGTTTAAGTCAGGCACCCGGGGAGACACCTGTTGTCCGTGGGACGAATATGGCCATTGACATGCCTGGTCAAAATACAAAAAAAATCTCCTCTTCGGTGTGGAATTATTTAAACACAAAAGCGGACAACAGGTGTCAAGCCATGTGTTGCCTTTGTCAAGCTGTAATAAGTAGGGGTAAGGACGTTAACCACCTAGGAACATCCTCCCTTATACGTCACCTAGTCCGCATTCATCAGAAGTCAGTGACAAGTTCAAAAACTTTGGATGACAGCGGAAGCAGTCCACTGACCACTAAATCCCTTCCTCTTGTAACCAAGCTCCTGCAAACCACACCACCAACTCCCTCAGTGTCAATTTCCACCTTACACAGGAAAGCCAATAGTCCTGCAGGCCATGTCACTGGCAAGTCTGACGAGTCCTCTCCTGCCTGGGATTCCTCCGATGCATCCTTGAGTGTAACGCCTACTGCTGCTGGCGCTGCTGTTGTTGCTGCTGCTGGGAGTCGATCGGCATCCCAGAGGGGAAGTCGGAAGACCACTTGTACTACTTCCAGTAAGCAATTGACTGTCCAACAGTCCTTTGCGAGGAAGATGAAATATCACAGCAGTCATCCTGCTGCAAAGCGGATAACTCAGGTCTTGTCAGCCTGGGTGGTGAGAAACGTGGTTCCGGTATCCACCGTTAATTCACAGGCAACTAGAGACTTGATTGAGGTACTGTGTCCCCGGTACCAAATACCATCTAGGTTCCATTTCTCTAGGCAGGCGATACTGAAAATGTACACAGACCTCAGAAAAAGAGTCACCAGTGTCCTAAAAAATGCAGTTGTACCCAATGTCCACTTAACCACGGACATGTGGACAAGTGGAGCAGGGCAGACTCAGGACTATATGACTGTGACAGCCCACTGGGTAGATGTATTGCCTCCCGCAGCAAGAACAGCAGCGGCGGCACCAGTAGCAGCATCTCGCAAACGCCAACTCGTTCCTAGGCAGGCTACGCTTTGTATCACAGCTTTCCATAAGAGGCACACAGCTGACAACCTCTTACGGAAACTGAGGAACATCATCGCAGAATGGCTTACCCCAATTGGATTCTCCTGGGGATTTGTGACATCGGACAACGCCACCAATATTGTGCGTGCATTACATCTGGGCAAATTCCAGCACGTCCCATGTTTTGCACATACATTGAATTTGGTGGTGCAGAATTATTTAAAAAACGACAGGGGCGTGCAAGAGATGCTGTCGGTGGCCCAAAGAATTGCGGGCCACTTTCGGCATTCAGCCACCGCATGCCGAAGACTGGAGCACCAGCAAACAGTCCTGAACCTGCCCTGCCATCATCTGAAGCAAGAGGTGGTAACGAGGTGGAATTCAACCCTCTATATGCTTCAGAGGATGGAGGAGCAGCAAAAGGCCATTCAAGCCTATACATCTGCCCACGATATAGGCAAAGGAGGGGGAATGCACCTGACTCAAGCGCAGTGGAGAATGATTTCAACGTTGTGCAAGGTTCTGCAACCCTTTGAACTTGCCACACGTGAAGTCAGTTCAGACACTGCCAGCCTGAGTCAGGTCATTCCCCTCATCAGGCTTTTGCAGAAGAAGCTGGAGACATTGAAGGAGGAGCTAAAACAGAGCGATTCCACTAGGCATGTGGGACTTGTGGATGGAGCCCTTAATTCCCTTAACCAGGATTCACGGGTGGTCAATCTGTTGAAATCAGAGCACTACATTTTGGCCACCGTGCTCGATCCTAGATTTAAAACCTACGTTGTATCTCTCTTTCCGGCAGACACAAGTCTGCAGAGGTTCAAAGACCTGCTGGTGAGAAAATTGTCAAGTCAAGCGGAATGTGACCCGTCAACAGCTCCTCCTTCACATACTCCCGCAACTGGGGGTGCGAGGAAAAGGCTAAGAATTCCGAGCCCACCCGCTGGCGGTGATGCAGGGCAGTCTGGAGCGAGTGCTGACATCTGGTCCGGACTGAAGGACCTGCCAACGATTACTGACATGTCGTCTACTGTCACTGCACATGATTCTCTCACCATTGAAAGAATGGTGGAGGATTATATGAATGACCGCATCCAAGTAGGCACGTCAGACAGTCCGTACGTATACTGGCAGGAAAAAGAGGCAATTTGGAGGCCCTTGCACAAACTGGCTTTATTCTACCTAAGTTGCCCTCCCTCCAGTGTGTACTCCGAAAGAGTGTTTAGTGCAGCCGCTCACCTTGTCAGCAATCGGCGTACAAGGTTACTTCCAGAAAATGTGGAGAAGATGATGTTCATCAAAATGAATTATAATCAATTCTCCGTGGAGACATTCACCAGCAGCAATTGCCTCCAGAAAGTACACAGGGATCTGAGATGGTGGATTCCAGTGGGGACGAATTAATAATCTGTGAGGAGGAGGATGTACACCGTGAAAGGGGTGAGGAATCGGAGGATGATGATGAGGTGGACATCTTGCCTCTGTAGAGCCAGTTTGTGCAAGGAGAGATTGATTGCTTATTTTTTGGTGGGGGCCCAAACCAACCAGTCATTTCAGTCACAGTCGTGTGGCAGACACTGTCGCTGAAATGATGGGTTTGTTAAAGTGTGCATGTCCTGTTTATACAACATAAGGGTGGGTGGGAGGGCCCAAGGACAATTCCATCTTGCACCTCTTTTTTCTTTCTTTTTTCTTTGCATCATGTGCTGTTTGGGGACTATTTTTTTGAAGTGCCATCCTGCCTGACACTGCAGTGCCACTCCTAGATGGGCCAAGTGTTTGTGTCAGCCACTTGTGTCGCTTAACTTAGTCACAAAGCGACCTTGGTGCGCCTCTTTTTTTCTTTGCATCATGTGCTGTTTGGGGAGTATTTTTTTGAAGTGCCATCCTGCCTGACACTGCAGTGCCACTCCTAGATGGGCCAGGTGTTTGTGTCGGCCACTTGTGTCGCTTAGCTTAGTCACACAGCGATCTTGGTGCGCCTCTTTTTTTCTTTGCATCATGTGCTGTTTGGGGACAATTTTTTTGAAGTGCCATCCTGCCTGACACTGCAGTGCCACTCCAAGATGGGCCAGGTGTTTGTGTCGGCCACTTGTGTCGCTTAGCCATCCAGCGACCTCGGTGCAAATTTTAGGACTAAAAATAATATTGTGAGGTGTTCAGAATAGACTGAAAATGAGTGTAAATTATGGTTATTGAGGTTAATAATACTATGGGATCAAAATGACCCCCAAATTCTATGATTTAAGCTGTTTTTGAGGGTTTTTTGTAAAAAACACCCGAATCCAAAACACACCCGAATCCGACAAAAAAAATTCAGGGAGGTTTTGCCAAAACGCGTCCGAATCCAAAACACGGCTGCGGAACCGAATCCAAAACCAAAACACAAAACCCGAAAAATGTCCGGTGCACATCACTATCAGAACTCAAACCATATTACATTTAGCCCATCATGTGTAATTATGTCAAACAATTTAGGTGATGGAGAGTAGAAAGTATTCTGAATTTATATACACTAGATTTTTTCTGCTATAAAACACTACCTTATTTTATATTGTTTAGAAATATAGGGGATTAGACCTACTGTAGGATAAGTTTGCCATAAAAAGATAACTGTGTTGTTCACTTTTAGCAGAGCCTTATATCATAGAGTCAGAGGTGGAACTCTAGGAGGCAACGGAGTCGGCTGCTGCCAGGCTTCTGCACTGAAGGGGGCACCTCGCTTCCAGTTCCGTGCTGGCCGCAATGAGTCATACTGACTCATACCTGTAAGCCCTTCGGCCACGAGGCCCCTCCAGCTCTCACCCCTTGTGCGCGGCTGCAGTCCCTGTATGAGTTAAAAGAGGAGCTGCAGCTGCTGTTGCCACTGCTGTGGGGAGCGCGTGTGTGGGGAGGTGGTTTGAACACACATGTAAGGTGCTGGGCAGCTTCCACGCATGCAGGGGGACTTTCTGAGCACCTAGAGGTTGTGGGGCATGGCTGTGGCGCTTGTGGCTACTGTGGAGCTGGTGTATCAGTCCAGGGGTGCTCTGTATGTTGTCTGCTGTATCTGACAAGGGGTGCTCTGTCCACCTAGGGGTGATCTGTCCGTAAACCCATTGGCTCTGCCCCAGTATTAATTAAAAACCAAGTATACTGTGTGTACATCCAGGGGCTGGTATGTCCTCCTATCAGTATCAGTCCATCAGTGCTCTGTCTGTCATCTGCTGTATATGACAAGGGGTGCTCTGTCCACCTAGGGGTGATCTGTCCATACATCCATGGGCTCTGCCCCAATGTTAGTTAAAAAACCCAGTATACTATGTACATGTATCACTAGAATTTACCAACGATCAGGATGCCAGCCGTCAATATACCGACAACGGCATCCTGATCATCAGTAAGCTGTCAGCGGGGAAAGTGCAAAGAGTCCCATTGCGGGCTCGCTTAGTTCGCCATGCTGCAGGCTTGGTGGCTCTCTGCGCTCACCACAAGTTCTGTTCCCACTCTATGGGTGTCATGGACACCCCCGAGTGGGAATTGCCCCTCTTAGCCAGGATTTTGGCTGTCGGCATTGTCAGCGGTCGGGATCCCGGTATCGGTATCCTGACCGCCGGTATCCCGACTGCCTGCAACTTAACTGCATACCTGTGTACATCCAGGGGCTGGTGTGTCAGCATTAATACAGAGATGCTCTGTCTGGCTTCTGCTGTATCTGACATGGGGTGCTCTGGCCACCATGGGGTGATCTGTCCATACATCCAGGTGCTCTGCCCCTATCTTAAAATAATAAAAATAATAATTTATTCATTTAAAATATTTATTTATTTTTGAGCTGTACACCAGTATACATACAGGGGCTGCTGTGTCTGTACAGGGGTGCTCTGTCGGTCCATCCAGGGGTTTAGCACCAGTGTAAAATTAAAATAATAAAAGCTAAAAGCCTAAAATATAAGTATGATATATTATATATATATATATATATATATATATGTCAAAAAAATGCTGCGCATTAGACACACTTTCCTTTTGACGTATCTAGTCGATTTTTAGAGTCCTGTGTCCCGTTTTTTGTGATGTATGCTGCCGCTTCCTCCGTTTAGGAATTAGAGCCACTAATTCCAATACACATGTAACGAAAGAAGAGTGGAGGGCGCAGGTATAAATAAAAGGTTTACAATACCATTTATTAAAAACAAATGCTCACATACATCTCAGTTTAAAATGGTGCGTTCCGTCCTCCATATATCAATCAAGCCTCGGAACCGCTCTCTCCCATAACCGATCCTCCGTCTTTATATCAGGAATCACGGGTGCTGCTCGTTCTTTCACCGGGACCAAGACCAAGGCCCTCATTCCGAGTTGATCGGTCGCAAGGCGAATTTAGCAGAGTTACACACGCTAAGCCGCCGCCTACTGGGAGTGAATCTTAGCTTCTTAAAATTGCGACCGATGTAATCGCAATATTGCGATTACTAACTACTTAGCAGTTTCAGAGTAGCTCCAGACTTACTCTGCCTGTGCGATCATTTCAGTGCTTGTCGTTCCTGGTTGACGTCACAAACACACCCAGCGTTCGCCCAGGCACTCCCACCGTTTCCCCGGCCACTCCTGCGTTTTTTCCGGAAACGGTAGCGTTTTCAGCCACACGCCCCTGAAACGCCGTGTTTCCGCCCAGTAACACCCATTTCCTGTCAATCACATTACGATCGCCGGAGCGAAGAAAAAGCCGTGAGTAAAAATACTTTCTTCATAGTAAAGTTACTTGGCGCAGTCGCAGTGCGAACATTGCGCATGCGTACTAAGCGGATTTTCACTGCGATGCGATGAAAAAGAACGAGCGAACAACTCGGAATGAGGGCCCAAGTTCTGACAATCTGTTTCTAGCTCCACAGGCCACGCCCAACGCGTTTCGTCAATGGACAAAAGAACAAAGTATTTAATACGAATATTTCATTCATTCAGATCTAGGATGTGTTATTTTAGTGTTCCCTTTATTTTTTTGAGCAGTGTATATATATATATATATATATATATACATACATATACAATGCTCAAAAAAATAAAGGGACCACTAAAATAACACATCCTAGATCTGAATGAATGAAATATTCTTATTAAATACTTTGTTCTTTACATAGTTGAATGTGCTGACAACAAAATCACACAAAAATTATCAATGGAAATCAAATTTATTAACCCATGGAGGTCTGGATTTGGAGTCACACTCAAAATTAAAGTGGAAAAACACACTACAGGCTGATCTAACTTTGATGTAATGTCCTTAAAACAAGTCAAAATGAGGCTCAGTAGTGTGTGTGGCCTCCATGTGCCTGTATAACCTCCACACAACCCACACAAGTGGCTCAGGTAGTGCAGCTCATCCAGGATGGCACATCAATGCGAGCTGTGGCAAGAAGGTTTGCTGTGTCTGTCAGCGTAGTGTCCTTTGGCCCCTGATCTAGTTATTGATATAGGGCCTAATACAGCTCTGATTGCAGCAGCAAATTTGTTAGCAAATGGGCAAAATCATGTGCACTGCGGGGGGGGGGGGGGGCAGATATAACATGGGCTAACAAATTTGCTGCTGCGATCAGGTCTGAATTAGGCCCCATGTGCGAACCTGACACTACCTGCTTCCCATGTCCTTTTCTGACCTGCTACCAAAGTGCACTTTTGGGTTTTCTACCACTGTGCATTCATGAGTTCCTGGCACTTTGCTATCTGTGTGTAAACTTGAGACCCTGACATAACAGCAGACTACCATTTCCAAAGATAAGACACTGAGCTTTAGCATTTCACCACATTGAACTCATCATCTGGGGAGTACTTTACATTAAGGCCCTCATTCCGAGTTGTTCGCTCGCTAGCTGCTTTTAGCAGCAGTGCAAACGCTAAGCCGCTGCCCTCAGGGAGTGTATCTTAGCTCAGCAGAAGTGCGAATGAAAGGTTCGCAGCATTGCCACAAAAACAGATTGGGCAGTTTCAGAGTAGCTGTGGACCTACTCCTACCTTGCGATCACTTCAGACTGTTTCGTTCCTGTTTTGACGTCACAAACACGCCCTGCGTTCAGCCAGCCACTCCCCCGTTACCCCAGCCACTCCTGCGTTTTTAAATGGCACGCCTGCGTTTTCACACACACTCCCCGAAAACGGTCAGTTTCCACCCAGAAACACCAACTTCCTGTCAATCACTCAACGATCAGCAATGCGACTGAAAAGCGTCGCTAGACCTTGTGTGAAACTGCATTGGCTTTTGTGAAAGTACGACGCGCGTGTGCAGTGCGCACCATGCGCATGCGCAGAAATGCCGATTTTTTTTTTGCCTGATCGCTGTGCTGCGAATAACGGCAGCTAGCGATCAACTCAGAATGACCCCCTAAGGCAATTGTCTCTGCACAATTTAATATCAGAATCAGAAAATGTAAAGGGCTTTCTTTTATTCCATTTATTTATTGTGTAATTGTTATAAATCATTTAGGGTTAGAAAATATGACCTTCATATGTCAGATTTGCATAATCAATTAGGGCCATATTTTTCAACTTAGAAATACTGTATGTGTATTAGAGATGAGCGGTTCTGATTCCGTGGAATCAGAACAGCTCCGAACATGCCTGGCTCGAGAGTTCGAGAGCCCAGCCTGCGATGGTCACGACAAGCTCGGGAGAGCACAAGAGGTCGAACGTCATCATCCCGCGTCGGATTTCTTGCGAGACTTTGAGTCTATAAAAGCTCGATGTCACGCAGCTCAGCACCATTTTCCTGAACGCTTCCATGCTGCGAGGAGCTCTGCTGTGGGGTGCTGTCAGTCTGTCCTTTTCAAGGCAGGCTGTCACAGTCTCTGCTGTCACTGGCCATCAGGGTCTGTCAGGGTCAATCAGTGCGTCCCCACAAAAAATAAAAGAAACATTTTTTTTTGCTTTTCTACATTGTTTGTTGTGTGCAAAATAAATGCACACTAGTACACCATAGTTACTTGTATTTAGTCCCGTGTATTAAAGCGGTCTGACTCAACGCAGTGTGGCACAATCTGCTTCACCCCTAGAAATAAAACAAAAATCTTTTTTTTTGCTCTTCTTTACATTTTTTGTTGTGTGCAAAATAAATGCACACTAGTACACCACAGTTACTTGTATTTAGTACCGTGTGTTAAAGCAGTCTGACTCAACGCAGTGTGGGACAAGCTGCGTCCCCCCCCAAAAAATAAACAAATAAAAATAAATGGTTTGCTCGTCTTTACATTGTTTGTTGTGTGCACTGCACCCCTGACTTGTGAATTGTGATCTGTGAATTCAAAAATGAATAACAATCAGTTTACAGAACCAGATACTAGCGCTTCAGCATCTTCCACCAGTCTTGATGCCGATTTAATGTCATCTAGTACTAAAGCTGATGCTTAAGGGCATAGACAGTTTACACAACTGGTAAAGAAAAAAAAGACATCAAGCAGTAAGAAAAAGAAAGTTGGTTCATGCAGTAAAACTTAAAATTGCAAACATGCCATTCACATAACGCAGTGGCAAGGAAAGACTCAGGACTTGGCCTATATTTATGACTGATGATTCTGCAACTGTTAGTGAGGCATCTTCTGCCTCTCGTGACAATAAAAGACCTTGTCACTCAAACTTTACAGGTGTAAAAAAAACTGAAAACCACTAAACAAACTGCGAACTTCAGAAACAGAAATTTCAAAAATCTGAGGAGAGTTCAATTGCGTCCCCAAATCCTATGTGTGAGCCTAAACTCTCAGAGAAGCTGCCTTCCACTGTTACTGCTCCCTCTGTATGTGTGGAGATGAGCAGCATACAGTAAGTATTGCTGGTGACCTAGCTGTTGAAGATGCCACCGTGGAGATACAAGAGGATGAGGGGGGTACTTGTGTAGCAGACAATGGCACTAATAAGGATCTTGAGGATGAGAATGAGGATGTTGCGTGTATAAGTCAGGCACAAGTGGAAGCATCTGTTGGCCATGATAAGACAGCCATTGTCATACCTGTTCATTGGACCAACAAATCCACCTCCTATGTGAGGAATTATTTTCACCCAAATCCTGACAACATTTGCCAAGCCATCTGTAGCCTTTGTGGAAACAAAATAAGTAGAGGTAGGGACGTTAAGCATTTAGGAACCTCCACCCTATTACGTCATCTGCAGCGAGCTCATGGCAGGTGTAGGGTGTAAGAAACTGGTGCTAAGAAAATAGCAACAAGCAGTCCAGCAGCAAATGTCTCCCTTCTCTCTACTAGAACCCAGCACCTGTGATCTCCACCACCAACATCTTCATCATCAACCTCAATTTTCTCAGTTTTGACCAGAGATGGTCATGAAACCAATTTGTTAATACTATGTGGATCCTCCCCTTTCCAGTATTCCGCAGAAGAATCCTTAAGTGCAAGGCCTGCTGATGCTGGTTCTGCTGCTGCTGCTGAGGGTAGTTCATCATCCCAGAAATGGACCAAGAAAACTGCTAGTACTAGTAGTATTTCCCAAAAACAATTGACTGTTCAGCAATGCTTGGCAAGGAGAAACAAGTATGTCAGTTCTCACCCAGTCGCACAGCGTATCATTGACTCCATTACTGCTTGGATTGTAACAGATCTGCATCCAATATCTGCCATCAATTCAGTAGGCTTTACGCAGTTAATGGAGGCTGCGTGTCCATGGTACCAAATTCCATCTCGGTTCCAGTTCACCAGAAAGGCCATTCCTTGGCTGTACCAGGATGTTAAGAAAAACCTCATTCACGGCCTAAAAAATGCCATTGTAGCCAATGTCCAGCAAATCACAGATATGTGGACATGCGGGAGTGGGCAAACTAAAGATTATATGAGTGTGACAGCCCACTGGGTGGTTGAATCACCTTTAACAGCAGCAGCAGCAGTACTATCTAGCAAACATCACCAGCTCATTCAAAGGCAGGCTACTCTGTGTATCACCGACTTTTCTAAGAGGAATACCTCTGAAAACCTCTTAGAGAAACTAAGGGATGTGATAACAACATGGCTTAACCCACTTGGACTCTCCTCAGGATTTGTAATTTCAGATAATGCCAATAATATCGTGAAAGCTTTACAGCTGGGTTAATTCCAACACATCCCCTGTTTTGCTCACACGATAAACCTGGTGGTTCAGCATTTTTTTTTTAAATGACAGGGGCATGCAAGAGATGCTATCTGTAGCCCAAAATATTTTAGGGCATTTTTAGCATTCCGAAACAGCATGCAGGAGATTGCAGCAGCTGCAAGAAGAGTTGAATCTGCCCTTCCATCAACTGAAACAAGAGGTGGTAACAAGGTGGAACTCCACCCTTCATATGATTCAGCGGATGGAGGAGCAACAGAAAGCCATTCATAGCTATACAAGAAGCCATGACTTTGGGAGAAGAGGGGGTGGTATGTACCTCAGCCCAGCACACTGGAAATTACTTTCTGTCTTGTGCAAGGTGCTCAAACCCTTTGAATTTGCCACCTGTGAAGTCAGTTCTGACACTGCTAGCTTAAGCCAGGTGGTTTCCCTAATTAGGCTTTTGGAAAAAAAACTGGAGAAATTGAAGGAGAAGATAAAACACGGCAAATCTGCAAAATATGAAGGACTTGTAGATCAAGCCCTTTTTTTGCTAATCGAGGATACAAGGGTTGACAATATCTTGAAATCGGATCACTACATTTTGGCAACCGTGCTTGATCCTAGGTACAAGTCATTGTCTTTCTTTACAAATGACACAGATCTTAAGAGATGTAAAGAGCTCCTGGTGAGCAAGTTGGCAGCTGAAGTGATGTCTCCTCCTTCAATTTTTTTCTGAAACAGCCAGGAAAAAACTACATTTTCCCAAAAGACCTAGAGGGGATGCAGAGCAGTCCAAAGACCATTTTGACATCTGCTCGGGTCTAGATGAATTTCCCAGTAGTGACACCTCTACCGTAACTCCATCTGATACAGTCACCGTCCAAAGAATGGTGGAGGATTACTTTCACGACACTGTAAAAGTAGACATGTCACAGAGTCCCTTTGTGTACTGGAGGGAAAAAAGTCAATATGGAGGCCCTTGTACAAACTGGTCTATGTATTACTTAAGCTGCCCACACTCCAGTGTGTACGGGTGGTCTTCTGGTTGCCGAATGTCGGGATTCTGGCGCACAGTATACCAGCGTCGGAATCCCGACACCTGGCATACCGACACATATTCTCCCTCGTGGGGGTCCACGCCCCCCCTGGAGGGAGAATAAATAGCGTGGCGCGCGTAGCGCGCCACCGTGCCCGCAGCATGGCGAGTGCTGTGTGGCGAGCACAGCAAGCCTGCAAGGGGCTCATTTGCGCTCGCCACACTGTCGGTATGCCAGCGGTCGGGCTCCCGGCGCCGGTATGCTGGTCGCCGGGAGCCCGGCCGCCGGCATACCATACTACACCTGTGTGTACTCGGAGACATTTTTCAGCACAGCTGGGAACCTTGTGAGTGAATGGCGTAGGAGGCTACTTACTCAAAATGTGGAAAAGATGATGTTCATCAAAACTAACTGGAAATTCCACTTGGAAGACCTGTCCCAGCAATTACATTGAAATACAGAGACATCTGTAATGGGGGATTCCAGCGGGGAGAAATTAATATTGTATGATGATGAGGAGGATAAACGCACTGAGGAGGATGGCAGTGGTGATGAAATCTTGTAGACACTGTAGAGCTGTTGCTTTAAGGCAATTGGTAGCTTGTTTTTTTTTGGCCCAAACAAACCAATCATTTCAGCCACAAGTGTGCAGTCCTTGTCCCTGAAATTATTGGTTTGTTAAAGTGTGCGTGTCCTGTTTAATATCCAAAATAAGGGTGGGAGGTCCCAAGGACAATTCCATCTTTCACCACGGTTCATTTATCCCACTGCTGTGTGGCAGTGTTTCATAGATATGCTGCAAACTGCCATCTGTTTGTGCCGCTGCTCTGTTGCCTAGTAGTAAGTAATGAGCAAGCTGGCTGCAGACTTTGACCAAAAGTGTCTGAAAACAACATTGTGAGCATTAAGGTTGTCAGTAGCAGATCTTGCCATGGGAAAGCAGGACTTTTGCCTGGGGCACTGCCTTCCGGAGGGCGCTGGCGCCTTCCGGAGGGCGCCGCACCATGGCAAGATCCACTAGTGCTGTGCCCTCCGCTCCGCTGCCCGCTGTGTCCCCCGGCTGTGTCCCCCTGTGAAGGGAACTAGACACGTAGCGTCTAGTTTCTCTTCATGGAGAGGACCTTTGCTGTGCGGTGCGCGATGACGTCATCGTGCACCGAACAGCATTTCAGCGGCGCTACTACTGTACAGGGGGCGTAACTGACCACACCCCCTGTACGAAGCCACGCCCCTATGCGCTGCCCGGGGTGCAAAAAGGGCTCGAACCGGCCCTGAAGGTAGTCAAAATTGTTTGCAAATGACTGGAAATATGTTATTGAGGTTAATAATACTATAGAGCCAAATAAACAAAAAAAATTATGTGATTTTGGCATTTTTTGTCAATTTAAAAAAAAAAAAATCCCGTCATGGCTGTTTGGCAAATCCAAATCCCGCCAATGAATCCAAATCCAAATCTCCAGGGCCAGCACACAGCTCTAATATGTATGAACTTGTTACAGTATATATGACAGATGTGGTTGAAAAAAATGTTTTAGGTCTCTTACAGCAACCAGGGGACCTTAACAGTTTTTAATTTCCAAGATCAAATAAGACTGGGCATGTATAACAGAATGCACCTATAAACTTTAATGCCAATGAAGCAGAATAGCACAACTGCTTGCTTATTATTCCACCTAGTTGTGGCAGCAGAATCAGTTTAAACATATAATCAATTATGGATGCTATTATCTGATGTACTCAATCCCATAAGACACAGTTTGGAGCCAGAAGTCAATGGCCAAACATAGTGTAACCTCAGGCAACCAGCAACAAAGTCATGGTTTAGGGCACAGGTTCTCAAACTCGGTCCTCAGGACCCCACACAGTGCATGTTTTGCAGGTCTCCTCACAGAATCACAAGTGAAATAATTAGCTCCACCTGTGGACCTTTTAAAACGTGTCAGTGAATAATTAATACACCTGTGCACTTGCTGGGTTACCTGCAAAACATGCACTGTGTGGGGTCCTGAGGACCGAGTTTGAGAACCACTGGTTTAGGGTATCCTTAAACAGCTGGAAACTCTTTATCCAATAAATACCTTTATTCATACATCCCAACCAGATTGCTCTGGACTTCCCTCTTAATGTATGATTGCCCTCACCTGTGCTGAAACACCTTTCTTATCCATTAACATGTTCAAAACAGGTGTCGGCAATCATAAATTAAGAGAAAAATCCAGAAGCAGAGCATTGTGTCCCTCCTGGAGAGGATTATGGGGGTCATTCCGACCCGATTGCTCGCTGCAGGTTTTTGCAGTGCAGCAATCGGGTCGGAACTGTGCATGCGCTGGTGCCGCAGTGCGCCGGCGCATATCAGATGGCTGAAGGCCGTCATTGTTTAGCTATCGCCTCTGAGGCAGAGGCGGTCGCTGGGTGGGAGGGGGCTGGATGGCGGCATTAAGCCGCCATTTAGGGGCGCGGTCCAGCCTACGCAGGCATGGCCGGACTATTGGGGGGGCGGGCTGTGGCAGCTGCGTCACGCGCAGCCGCTGCAACCCGGAGCAGCAAAGAGGTTCTCCCGGCCAGCCGCAGGAGCTGCACTGGCCGGGGGTAACTCCTGAGATGCATTTCTGCGGGGTGGGGTGCGGCACTGACATACGGGGCGGACTAGCCTCGTGCTGGGCGTCCCGCTGCATGTCTGAGTGCCTGATCGTAGCTGTGCTATTTAGCACAGTTACGATCAACTCGGAATGACCCCATATATTGGGAGGTATTCTTTATTCCAACAAGCAGCCAGTCTTACAGTTAGTTAACATGTCACATCTGCTCCTTCCCCAGCAGACAAGAGATACTTTTCATATGTAACACTTATATAGTTAGTTATTTGGTGCTATGGCTCTTACAAATAATGTGACAACCTTCTTACAGAATATAATACTCCAAAGTTCAGCAGCAGTGTGCCAGGTATAGCTGCTATTACTGTAGACACCCAGTATCTCAAAGGCACAATCCGAGCCAATAATCTAGCTGAGCTCAGCTTCTCTGAATAACCCAAGGGTTGCTTACCAGCTCAGGCGACAGCAGCTCGACCTCTCACTGGATCCAGCGCTTTGCACTGGCCTCCTGACAATGTCAGCTTCTGGAGGCTCTTTCTGTAGCTGGCGGCAGCCGCGGCTCTCTCCTAACTGCCGATCCTAGTGTCTGATGCCACCTGGCATGGGACAGCGCTGACCGCCACTGCAGGAATCCCAGCCGCTCTCACTAGGCACGTGCTGTTGCAAGGAGCACACGCCGCGATCTCTGTAATAGCGGCAGCCAGCAGACCCTCACTCCCATCTCTACTTCCAGACCACAGGGACTTTCAGAAGGCAGCCGGCAATAGTAACCATGACCAGCTCCCCCAGCACTTCACACGGAGCTCAGATCCGCCTCACCGGCCACAGCTGCATATAGGGCGGCGGACGTACAGCTGCTCTCTTTTGACACGTGTCCCAGAAGGGAACACGTGGTGCAGTCACCTCAAAAGTACCAGACACCAGCCCTGTCCACCTGGGAGTAAAGAGGATGCCGTTGACCCCAGATGCAGAACCAGCCGATCAAGGACACCTGAGAACCCCACGGTAGGCTTTATCAGCAATTCAACGGGGAGCCAGGATATAAGATCAGGAGTTTTCTTGGGAGCTGCAGCCTACACGCTGCTACTCCATGCCACTCCAAGCCCATCCCCCTAGTTCATCACTCGAAGGCATGACATACTTACCAATATGGCACCCCGGAAAGTGTGTATGTGCCCCTTTAAAAGGAAACAACTTGCAGTGTCTGAAGTCTGGTGAAGGGACATGCTGAACAGCAAGAGTTAAGGTCGAACCCTGGTCTAGTCACATGTTCCAGATGGTGAGCGCAGATTGGGCAAGGGAGTATGGGAGCAGAAGAAGGAGTAGTCTGAGGGAAGTGATTGGCGTGCTGGACACGCTGAGTAAGGAGTGGATCGGGAACTGAGTAAATGGATACAAACCATGTGGCCACACTGGGTGGTGAGAGCAGAGAACCAGGGACAACACACTGCCAGGCCTACTGAAAGGCGTAGATGCCGTGGCCATCTTGTGCAGCAAGGAACCACTGAGACAGGTCCAGCTAGTGAGTACACCTTCCACAGAAGTTCTGAGTGAGTATACAGAGACTGTTGTGTTGTGAGAGACAAGCAAACAAAGGGCCAAGCCCAATTGTTCATTTGTCACACGCTTTGCATTGTAAATGGAAAAAGAAGTGTAATTCAGTCCTTCAAAGCAACACCTTACAAACCAGCCCCTGCTTGAATACAGCTATTAGGACAAAAACAGCTGAAAGACATATTTAATGACCTTTAAGGAGAAAGAGACTGAGTCATTTGTGCAAGTGAAATTAAGTTACTTTACATGGAAAGGACTGAGTTTATCACCCAAGGAACGCTTACTAATAAGTAAGCTGCATTTGTTGAGAGACACTAATATACCTCTGCTAGTGTCTTCCTCTTTACATAGACTGAGTTATAGTGATATTCTTGTCACCTCCAATGCAAAACTGTGGCACTTCAGGATTTAAAGAGAGCTCCAACATTATTTGCCGGTGAAGATTGAAACATCCTTGTTAGGTAAAGCTAGGACTATAGAAACTGTAATTGAGAATTGTATTTTTTTATCACTCTTCTCATAACCCTTATTGTGTTATATTGGAATATTGTTATATTGTTAAAAGGTATATTGTTATATGTTGTGTTATATTGGAATATGCATATATCTTACATTGTTTGTCATATTGAATTACTAAATGTCCCTGCATATTGATAGCTAAAGTCAACAGTGATTTACCAACCTTCTTTGATGCCATCTTATACTTGTGACCGTCTAATTTTTAGCAAGTAACTAATCATCCTATTTAATTCAGAATTCATTGATGTTCTATAAAAAGACATCCTGTTAAAATTGCTGTATCATTACTGTTGCGTATCAATCTATCCTACCCTTCTGAGCAAGGAACTACAGACAAGGTACGGGGAAGAACACTTTAGGGAAAAGGTCAGCCACATAGCCACCTAACATCTGTGATACCTCTTCCAACTACTTAGACATACCTTCCAACCCCGAGGTGTTACACCAGCATACAACAGCTCGTTCTATTTATGGATTTCTGGAGTGTGCTGTACTATGAAGTTCCATATTTAGCAAACATGCTAACAATAACAACACCTTTAAATAGTATTGTAGAACTATATTTAGAATATCCTTATGAGTTGTCTTACATTATATTTTTCTACATGACTAAACTCTTACTTCCTTTCCTGCAGTGCTAAAGATCCATGGATATAATTTACAGTGTAAGTACTGAGACAGAACAAAGATGCCTATTTGTCCACACAGTGTAAACACTGCAGCTTGACACCATTGCCACTTCTTGATGTTTGCATTTACAGACAATGATGCCTGACTACATAAATATGGACAAAATTATTTGACTATTCTACACTGATGATATTATCTTAACCATATTCCAGTATTGTAACCAATGTAGAGTATGTACAGTCATGCAGTATAGATAGTGTAATAAAAGCACTGCTAAAGTTGTAACGGGGAGATATGTTTGTAACAGATTTTTTATTTATAATAATTTAAAAACCCAAGGAAAATGTGTCTGTAAAACAGACTTAGTAGATTTTGGGCTTTAGTAAAGCCAGTTAAGGGTTCCTGGGGCATGGTTGAAGAGAGAGAGAGAGCAGGCTACATCCATTAGGCCCATTTTGGGTCTTCAGGTATTTAGCCTGAGAACAGACTAATTAGTAATTGCACTTGTAAGAGGCTAATAAATTCCGCATGTGTTATGTGGCAAGGCTATACTGAATAAGAGAAAGTAACTGCTAGGGTAGTTCAATTAAATCTTTGGAAACATTTGAAAGGGGAGAAAAAGCATTCTACATAACAAGATAGTATTAATTAAAGATGAGCGGGCTAGTTGAAAATACCTCCTGGGTTCTTCACAAACATGTAGATGCTAATTGATATGAGTTAATACCTTGCTATATTGAGGTTGATGGGCACATGGAATGGGGTAATGTATGTATGTATGTATGCCACGCGACTAAGGAGTGAACTGTCTTGTCTTGTCCCCCCCCCCTTCCCTTTTCCCTTCTTGTGTTCTCCCTTATTATTTTATGATGTTTATAAGTGGGTGATGACAGTTTACAGTGTATAAGTATAGGATATGCGAAATTAAGTGGTACGAGTTGCAAGGCACAGAGACACTCGCAGTACTGTTAATGCTGAGATGTATGTATGTATCTTGGCCATTCCTTTTTTTTTACAAAAAAAAAGATGAGCGGGCTCGGTTTTCCGAAACCGAGCCCACCTGATCTTAAGGGATCTGAGTGAATCCAAGCGGTGGTTTGGGTTTTCTCATCTTGCTAGGATTCCAAATCGAGGCAAAATATCATTCCGGTGTCAGATTCTCTTGGGTTTTGAATTCTAATAAGTGTGTTTGAGCTTTTGCTAATGATAAATCATGGATAAATAGCATGGTTCGAACCCTATTAGGTGAGAGAGACAAAGCATTTAGATCTGGTTACCAAAATGCTTTCTGCCTGACTAAAACTAAAAAAGGGTATAATAGAGGCAAAGAGGGCTTTTTCTGCTAAACTTGAAAGCAAGTTTAAAAATGATAAAGATGCGAGAAGTATGTGGAAAGGCATCAAAGATATTTCTGACTATAAAGTAAATAAGAATCCTTCTCATAAAGAGGCTGATAGTTTCCTGGGGAAGATGTTAACTATATTTTAATCTAATTTTGATAGAATGGCTGCTTCTCCAGTTGATTGGGAGGGAAACCTGGAGAATGCGGAGCCCCTGGTGCTGGATGAATTGTCTGTTAGACGATGCTTTGCCAGCTCTAAATCAGGTAAGGCCCCCGGCCCAGATAGGATCCCGGGAAATGTAATTAAGACATGTTCTGGGCAGTTGGCCGGGATTTTTACAATGATTTTTAACCTTTCCTTTGCCACTTGCTGTGTGCCTAAGTGTTTTAAGTCATCTATTATTGTCCCAGTTCCTAAAAAAGGTAAGGCCTGTGAGCCAAATGATTATCGACCAATTGCTCTGACATCTCTTATAATGAAGGCCTTTGAAAGATTGGTTATGGGATATATAAAGAAAAATATCCCGGCTAATCTGGATCCTTTCCAGTTTACATACAAAGCAAATAGGTCGACGGATGACACTGCTATCACTTTGGTTCATTGTGTGGTTACCCACCCAATATCCACATGTTCTTTTGTGAGAATTTTGTTTGTGGATTATAGTTCAGCGATTAATACGGTCATCCCAACATCGCTAGTGTGTAAATTATCTGTGTAAATTATCTCACTTAGGATTGAATAACTTTGTATGCAGATGGATTTTGGATTCTTTTACAAATAGGCCCCAATCTGTTAGATTGCATAATTCTCTGTCTAGCGAGGTTGTAATTAGTACGGGGGTGCCTCAGGGTGGTGTACTGAGTCCCCTGCTTTACTCCCTGTTTACTTACGATTGTATTTCTATATCGGAGTCAGTTCACATTATTAAAATTGCTGATGATATTGCAGTTGTAGGCTTAATTAGTAAGAATGATGAGTTAGAGTATAGATCTGAGGTTGCAAGGTTAGAGGCTTGGAGTCAAGCTAATCATTTAATTTTAAATGTAAAAAAAACTAAAGAAATGATTTTAGATTTTAGGAAATCGCATAAGCAACTCTTTTGTACTATAGTTGTAAATGTCCAGGAAGTGGAGACGGTTGAGTCTTTTAAATTCCTAGGTATTAACATTTCCAATGATTTGTCCTGGGGCATCCATACACGATGTGTTGTCAAAAAAGCCCCACAACGCTTGTTTCTATTGAGGAAAATGTGTATGGCGGGAATATGTAAGGAGATTTTAGTTAATTTTTATTCGGCCGTTTTAGAGAGTGCCCTTACATACGGAATTATGGTATGGTTTGGTACCTGCGCTGCCGCAGGACATAAGTCTCTTCAGAGAGTGGTAAAAACTGCGAGTAGAGTTATTGGAGTTAGTTTGCCCTGTAGTCAGGATATATATGACAAAAGGCTCCTCACTAAGATGAGAAGTATATTGGGAGATCTATCTCATCCAAATGTGGGAATGTTTTCTGTCCTGTCATCTAATAGGCTTTATCATTCTATTCTCTGTCAGACTAACCGGTTAAGGTGTAGTTTTTTTCCCAACAGCAATAAATATGTTAAACAGGACGATAATTGAAAGTATTTTGGTCTGAGAAGTGCTCTTTCTGCTCTTATGGTTTTTGTATATGCTTGCTTTTAGTTTCGTTGATTGTTCATGTCTTTCTTGAACCATTGATGATAATAAAGTATTATTATTATTATTGTGGCGGTGATTCAGCGCCATTTCTCAGCAGACTGCGGAAAGAGCTGTGCTGTCTAGCGGTCTATGCTTACTCCACACTGCTGAGCTGACCTATCTGTGTGTCCACTGTGTGCATCCACTCCAGTAGCTGAACTAACCTATCTGTGTCCAGTCCACTGTGTCCATTCACTTCAGTGGCTGAGCTGACCTATCTGTGTCCACTGTGTCCATTCACTCCAGTAGCTGAACTGACCTATCTGTGTCCAGTCCACTGTGTCCATTCACTTCAGTGGCGCTGAGCTGACCTATCTGTGTCCATTCACTCCAGTGGTTGACCTGACCTATCTGTATCCACTCCTCACTGTGTCTATTCACTCCAGTGGCTGAACTGACCTGACGTATCTGTGTCCACTGTGCCCATACACTCCAGTGCTGCTTAGTGTGAATATTGGCCAAGCTAGATTACAGTACAGGCAGTTAGCAAGGTCATTGTTTAATATTTAATATTGCAGGAATTTAGTTACATCTATTGTCTAAGTGTCACACTGGTGCTGTACTGTGTCTCTGCAGGCTGTACCACACTGCGCCTTTGTGGACATAATAATATAAGTGGTGTGACTCACTACTTTGTGTTGTCATTTAAAAAAAAAAATTGCTTTTTTTATTCAACCTGTGTGCAAAAATAAAAGACTATTAAAGATATGCATTCAAGAACATATTTGCAATATTAAAAATGCAATAGGAACTCATCATCCAGTATCCAGATATTACAAGGAGCATCGTAATTGCATCCCCTAATCTCCAAGAGTCAACAGTACAGAATTTGAATAATTGAGAGAGATAGGAAGTGATTATGGCACAAATCTGGCTCACAGGTCAATATACAGGATTTATAGGGTGTCCTATAATGATGGGACACATTTTTAATTTTTAATTTACAAGATTGTGGGCACTTGCCCATCTTTACAATGTATTATATTTCAAAATCTTACCTGGGGAGTTAATGTTGGTCTCCCTTCCAGGAATTGTTCCTTAATATTACAGCTGAGTGAAGAAGCCCTTACCTACATGCTGAATAGACTAGCTGTAGACAGACACTATTTTTTTTAATGTACTGTATGTATGTATATATATATATATATATACACATACATATATGTATAAAATAGACAGTTCCTCAGTCTCTGGTGCCCTCCATTGGTACTCTTAGCTTGGAGTCCAACACAAAATACAGATAAAGCAGCACTTAAATAATGCAGCAAATACAGTAGGTGTATATACAACGTTTCAATGTACTTTATTCCACTGTCATTAGGTAACTAAATAACTACAGTACAAAAGTGAACATGAGGGTGCAGCAGAAATCCACATTAACTAACGCCTCGTGGCTAGATGAAAGTTTACTGAGTGCAGCAACAGCATCACAAATTTGGCACTTAAGACAGGAGATACAGTTTACGGCAGCTAAGCCAGGAATTAGTCATGGTAAAGTGCATCTACTTGGTTTATTTATTATAATTACCAGTTATTTATATAGCGTATACATATTCCACAGCGCTGAACAGAGAAAATTTGGCCATTCACATCAGTCCCTGCCCCAGTGGAGCTTACAATCTATATTCCTTACCACATGTACACGCACACACATTCATACTAGGGTTAATTTTGTTGGGATTCAATTAACCTACCAGTATATTTTTGGATCGTGGGAGGAAACCAGAGTACCCGGAGGAAACCCACGCAAGTACGGGGAGAATATACAAACTCCGCACAGGTAGAGCCATGGTGGGAATTGAACCCATGACCTCAGTGCTGTGAGGCAGTTATGCTAACTATTACACCATCCGTACTGGTTAAGTGCAGATCATGATGCAGTACTGTAGATTGAATAACACAGTAGCTACATCCATGCAAAGCTAATTGAATCCTCAACTACTATATGATCATTTCATTCTGATATGAGGTGTTGTTGGGGTATGACAAGGAAGACTTATGGCAAAGTTTCAGTGCAAAAACGTTTAAACTTTAAGACCCAAGCACAGAACAAAGTTAATATATTGCTGTAAATTTTGCAAAACTTTGCTCTAGAAAGGAAAAAAAAATGGCCACAATGCTCTACTGCACCTACTATAGAAGTACAGTGTTATATTTTGGTTACAGAACAGCACCATACAATACTACATGTAATAGGCAGGTAAGCTTAGTGAGGATGGGAGGGAACAGAACAACATGCAGCATAGTGACTATTAATATCCATTGCACCTATCTGACTCTCCGACTGGCCATGCCAGGGCCGCAACTAGGGTGGAGCTAGGGGGGCACATGACCCGGGCTCTGGATTTAAAGAGGCGCTGAGTCCTTCCACATGCAGCTCCCTCGACCGGGTGTGGTATTGAAAGTCGACAGTAACTAGGTCGACAATGTCTAGGTCGACCACTATTGGTCGACAGTAACTAGGTCGACAGGGTGTCTAGGTCGACAGGGTCTTTAGGTCGACATGTTCTAGGACGACAGGTCAAAAGGTCGACATGAGTTTTTAATGTTATTTTGGTGACGTTTTCTTCGTAGAGTGACTGGGAACCCCAATTAGTGCACCACGTCCCCTCGCATGGCTCGCTTCGCTCGCCATGCTTTGGGCATGGTGCCTTCGCTCCGCTACCGCTTCGCTCGGCACAGATTACCATTCCAATCGTAGTCCACGTGGATCGTTAAGTATGAAAAGGTTCAAAAGAAGAAAAAAATTGTGAAAAACTCATGTCGACCTTTTGACCTGTCGACCTAGAACATGTCGACCTATAAGACCCTGTCGACCTAGACACCCTGTCGACCTAGTTACTGTCGACCAATAGTGGTCGACCTAGACATTGTCGACCTAGTTAATGTTGACTTTCAATCCGGATCCCCCCTCGACCAGCTCTCCCACTGGCTCGCCGCTCCGCAGCAGGCCTCGGGGTTAATGGTGGATCCAGGGGGGAGCATTTTGTCTCTCACAAGCACTACACTCCATTCTTACAGACTGTTGCAGGCTTTACAATCAATTTAAAGGCCTCACTGCAAAACACTGCTTAACAATCAGTGCTTTGCTGTGAGGAATTTAGATTGTTTGCAAAGTTTGCCACAGTCTGGATGAATCGTGTGCTGAGTCTGTATCCCTGGAGGGGGAGTGAGTTTCTGTGTGTGTGGACCCCAGTTCCTGCCTGCAACCATTGGCGTCAGTGGCGTCAGTGGGGTGGGGTGAATGGTGGCAGCCTATAGCTTCACTAGTGACACAGTGTGTGGTAAGTACTGTATATTTAATTGCCATTCCAAACCTGGGTTCTCTCTCCCTCTCTCTCTCCCTCACTCCCTCCCCTCTCTCTCTTCCCCCCTCTCTCCACTGTCTCCCCTATCTACTGTTCTACTCCTCTCTCTCTCTACCCTCCCCCTTTCTCCCTCATCTCCCCATTCTACCTCTCTTCTCCTCTGTCTCTCTCTTCTCTCCCCCTGTATCTCTTCCCCCCTCTCTGCCCCATCTCTCTCTTCCCTCTAGTTTTCCATTCTCTCTTTTTCTCTCCCCCATCTATTTTTCCATCCTCTCTCTCTCCCCTTTCCCTCTACCCTCTAACTTTCCATCCTCTCTCTGAATTTTTTTTTATTTTTTTATTTATTTATTATTATTTTGGGGGGGGGGGTGCAAATTACTGCCTTACCACAGTTGACAAGAGTACTAGTTTTAGCCCTGGCCATGCCTCAATGAACTGTTGCATAAAGCTGTCATTCACAGGAAAATATGGAGACTGGAAATTTATCATTCCTTCCTCCATATTCGCATTGATACTACTTTACTAAAATTAATTTATAATATCTACATACTTATTGTGCGCTATCAATTTATATACTTAACAACAGTAAGTAATATAGTTAATGTACACAAATTCCTAATTTTAGATTTTTTGACAAAATATTTAAATTCTGGTTAACAAGTAAAATCATTTAAATGTAATGTATTAATGTTGATAAGCTGAACAATGTGACGCATGGCTGATCGCAAGGTTTATATGTTTTCTGACAGAACAAAGATATAGAAACCCTCTGTAGACTAGAACAAACTGCAATGCAATCAGGTGGTATGTGTATATTATATGTATTTTAAACGGCTTACCTGACAAGTCTAGTCACCACTCCCAAGACAATGTGGCATCAATAAACAATTATATTAATTGTTATAAGCACCAAAAGTATTAACAACATTGTATTGTGAGATTAAAATGGCATAGAGACTCTCATTATTTAAACGTATCACCATTAATAGGTTTGTTGTGTTATATTTATTCTTACATTTTCACAATCTAAAATCATCATTTTTAGGCTTCAACAAGAATACATTAGAACTATGTACACTAAGAACACTATGTACAGTCAAACAAATAGTTGGCTATGGCATTTCAAAAGTCTGTGTTTAAACAGCAAAGAATTTGGGTGTGATCTGTGCTACTGCATTCCAGAAACCAGGTAACTTTTACAGAGTGATGTAATATAAAAGCATTACTAACGTCACCAGCACAATAGCATTATAAATGAATATGATAAATATGTTGTATAAACAAGTAGCATACAAATAATTCTAGGTAGGACAATAATACAGAGCCAATTCGCAAGTCCCAATATGAATACAGTTCACTTACTGTCACGGCTAATGTATTTGAATAAAGAAAGTGTTTTATTATGTCACCCCTATTTGTGTGTGGGGGTGGTGGTATAGTAATATGTTAGTCTAACGTCTACCTTTCAACACATATGGGTCAATGGACCTAATTCAAGGTTGATTGCAAAACATAATTTTCCTCTAATAGGCAAAACCATGTGCACTGCAGGTGGGGCAGATATAACATGTACAGAGAGAGTTAGATTTGGGTGCGTTATTTTGTTTCTGTGCAGGGTAAATACTGGCTGCTTAATTTTTACACTGCAATTTAGATTTCAGTTTGAACACACCCCGCCCAAATCTAACTCTTTCTGCACATGTTACATCTGCCCCACCTGCATATGGTTTTCATTTCACTCCACTGACGATCTAAACAAATGCACATGCTTCTGAAACATGCTTATTAATTTACATGCCTGTCACTATAATACGTCACATCTTCACAGCACTACTATACAATATGTGTTCCTCTAAACACTTATCTTGAATCCTGCATAGATACATACACGCAAGCAATTACTAATTATGTTTTCTTACAAATAATTACCTTTAAGTAGATATTTTAAACATATACAGTACAAACTATTAATACATGCACATACTGTAATGCATATAAGATACTATTTCACAAAGGTAAACTCCAAAAGATACCCCGTTACTAAACAATATACTAATACTGTTATCATTACTGCTTAAATCCCCTCTCAAACGAAATAACAAGATCCTGATACCAGGGCAAAAAATATCACAAAAAGAAAAATATCACAAAAAGAATTACAGTAACTCTATTTAAAATACAGATAAGCTGCAGCCACAGCATGATGATCCCCAATCACAGCGAAAAACCCCCCTGAAAAAGGTTTTAATAGAGATATATATATAGTGGTAGATGCTCAATTAGCTTAGTGATATCACCCAGGTGCCTGCAAGAGAGGAGTATTTCTAAGCAACATCCAGAATAACATCAGTAACCAGATGTAAATCCTACACAATGTTAGAATACAGAGATCTTGGTTACATATATTTGCGCAAATGTATGAATGAGCCCCCAAGTCACGTCAAGGCCACTCTGTATATTGGGGGTCCCTAGCGCTATATTTAGGTGCAGGGTGTGGCACCCAAAAATATCAGCATAAACCAGAAAGTGCTCGGGGAAAAAAAATGCTTTTTTTCTTGTTTTAATAGAGATAGCCTGCAACCGCAGCCAATCAAAAGGGTAACCACGTCCTCCCTCCTGCTACAAATAGTGCCTCAGGATGACACTCTCTAGGTTCTGATGTGACCAAGCAACCCTGTGAAATGTACGTCATTGGATTAGAGTAGGAGGGCGTCACTTCCGGGTCCGAAAAGTGCACACGCGACCTGGCGCCCAGCAAACAAGCGGCTCCATGTAGGACACCCGGGGACCTCTCAACACCACAGATCCCTATACTCCTTCCTGGTAACTCAGGTATTTCTAAGTAGCTCTGTCATCCATGAGCACTGTCTACTTTCCCTGCAATGTAATGATATGTCAGGGAAGTGGACAGCAAAAGCTGCTGCAACTGTATCTTTTCTATCTTGGCATGGGCAGGCTCTCCCCACTCTCATTGCACCCATTCACTGCCTACAGACACATGGGGTAAAAGCAGATGGGGACCCCCACATGAACGCTGAGACCTTATGATTGTAAATACTGTACATTTACAAAAGAGAATCACTTTGGCCTGAATACTAGGCTAACCAGATACTTAACTGTAAGTCTGGCTGTTTAGAAACTTGACAATCTATATACGGTGCTGGATGGACAAATGGAACAAATACTCTACCTAGGGGGTATGAATTCCAGGACAAAAGATCTATGTAAATATTGTTGCAGATTTACACTGTGTCTAAATTCTACCTCTCCGTTGTGGTGTTAAATGTCACTGGTATATTTTTAGATACTTTTTCTGATACAGTAGAAAATTGGGTTTACCAACAGCTATTATGAGAAAATAACATTATATGAATAATATTGTCATTTCATATATAGTAATACCCAGCATGCACCTTCAATTTTGAAATTCTTAAAAGTATCCCACTAGGAGCCACTTGTCATGGTCTCTCGGGAGATCATAGTATTTACACAAGAATCTCAACAGCTACAGACCTAGACCTCCACTATCTCATTATATCTTGTACTTGCCAAAAAGGTAGATGTCCCATCATATATGTTATACCTACCCCTAGGGAAGCATCTTGTAATCCCTCAAGACTATATGGTAAACACTGATTGCCCCTGGGTAAGAACATCACTGAGGTGAAATAGTGCATAAAAACTTTCACGCTGAATAGCACAACAACAATAATTGGGACACCCAGCATTATGCTAGAATCAAAAAATGTGAGAATAATTCCTCCACCGCAATTTGCTAACCGAACCCCATTCCCCCAATTTTTTATATTTTTTTCCCTAGGCAGGCAGCACTCAATTTGTGTCATGTCCATAAATAAAAAATCTTTTTTTAGTGTAATTAATAAAAGTAAAATTTTAACTTAAGCTATTACTACAAGATTGCAACACCAAGAAAGACTTCTTTGGCAAGACCAACTTGTAATCTTCACAATCCCTTACCCTATAACTGTACTTCGCTTTCAGGTGCACATCCAACTTAACACAAACACATGACTGAATTTGCACAGTTATTCCTCTTCTTTATTGGTTAGTTTGAAATATCACCACCCACTAACTACACACCTGTGTATATTCCAAAAGGGAGGCAGTTACGTGACCGGTGGTCTCACAATACCGACACCGGAATCCTGCCCTCTTACAGTCCCGAGAATCGGCATGCCGACAAACAGGGACTATTCCCACTCATTGGTGTCCACAACACCCATAGAGTGGGAATGTAACCTGTTAGAGCCCGCAAGAGGCTTCATTCCGCTCGCCCCCCCTGTCGGCCATCTGCAAGCCGGGATTCCGGCGTCAATATGGTGACCGCTGGTCTCCTGACCGCCGGTCATGCATACTGAACCCTGTCGACACCTACTCAGGCTCTCGAGACATAAAAAGTTGCAAGTCTAATATGCCCAAAAATACAGATGAAGTATGAGAAAGTCCTATCTCACAGGTAATGTAACAGAGTTTTTCTTATAGAGTGGACTCCAATAAGTCCTTATACTCATTTATGTACCCTTGTATTCATAATTGTTTACAACATATGTGTATCAAAAGGGGGTGCTACCTAATACACGGATCTAAATAATATATAACACAGAAGGGGAGAAAGTGTCTAGGTTCACTAGTGAGTTTAAGAAGTACCTTTTCATTTTATAATGTTAAAATGACATATCACGTCCCGTCAGTGAAGTATTAAAATGATAGAAAATAGAGTGAAAAAGTAAAGAAAGAAAATGTAAATTAAAATACTTTACAAGCAAAACCTGTGTGTGTTCTTATTTGTCCTCTATTTGATTAAGTTCATATAAATATCACCATACTTATTCTATTTGGTATCATCTTAGAATTATCCTCAACAAATAATAAAACACCTTCAAGGTGGTCCTGCTATAGTCTCATAGTTAAGTATTGGTTCCTACTACCTTCAAACTTATATATACAGTAATATAGAACTCTATAGTGTGTATAAAACAGCTTACATATCAGTAAGATAGATCATATAAATAAAACCCTAATTGATGATAGAGATATATTCAGAGGCGTAACTAGGGTAGGGCGAGTGGAGCACGTGCCCTGGGCGCCTTGGCAGGCCCAGCAGAGGGGGGAGCCGCCGGCGGCCAGGGCATCATGCCCCACTCGCCCCCATCACGCCGCAATGTGAGGGGAGGAGAGCGCAGCGTCTCTCCCTCCCCTCACCACCGCTGCGTGTGTCCGGTCTCTGGCCGCCGGTGGCGTTAGCCAATCAGAGCTTGCGGACCGGCTCCTGATTGGCTGCCGGTCCGCGAGCTCTGATTGGCTAGCAAACCGGTGCCACATAGCCGCCGCTGGAGACCTGGAGCGGTGAGGGGGGGCACAGCCACCGGAAGAAGCGGTGAGTGAGCGGGGAGGGGGGGGGGGCATGTAACTGGAACTGTGGGGCATGTATCTGGCACTGTGGGGCATGTATCTGGCACTGTGGGGCATGTAACTGGCACTGTGGGGCAATGTAACTGGCACTGTGGGGCATGTATCTGGCACTGTGGGGCAATGTAACTGGCACTGTGGGGCATGTATCTGGCACTGTAGGGCATTGTAACTGGCACTGTGGGGCATGTATCTGGCACTGTGGGGCATGTATCTGGCACTGTAGGGCAATGTAACTGGCACTGTGGGGCATGTATCTGGCACTGTGGGGCATGTATCTGGCACTGTGGGGCATTGTAACTGGCATTGTGGGGCATGTATCTGGCACTGTGGGGCAATGTAACTGGCACTGTGGGGTATTTTCAGTGGCCACACCCCTTCTGGTGCATGGCCACGCTCATTTTTTCATACTTCTTTTGATGTGTTTTTTTTTCTTTTTTTGAGGGGGGGGGGGGGGGCGCCACTCTTCATCTTGCCCTGGGCTCCAAAAACCCTAGTTATGCCTCTGGATATATTACCTGCAAAGTTGGTAAAGGAATTATTAATGGGTGTTAGGTGTAATAACCACGTCCTCAACACATCAAATCAAAGTTCCCAACAATGGTTTGTATCCAAATCCCTCAAAACATTTTTGGTTGCTTGATATGGTGTATTTGACAGTTACAATCATACAAACCATAGTAATGGCTGTCCCAGGCAACCTCACCCTCATTCAGGGGCGTATCTACCCATTCGCCAGGATGGCACTCGCCAGGGAGCCAGCTGAGGAGGGGTGCCGCCTGGCTGTGCCTCCCGCAGCCAGGGCAGATTAACGATGCCCCTGTGTCCCCCACCCACAGGAATGCCCGGCACAAAAGGCAGCAGCGGTAGCCACTTTTTTTGGTGTCGGGGATGAAGCAACTCTACAAAACTAAAGCTCCCAGCAGCCATTGCTGCTGTGAGCTCTCGGAAGCAATGGCTGCTGGAAGCTGTAGTTTTGCAGTTACTTGATGTAGTGCGACTGCGGAGCTGTGCCGGATCCCATCTCCGGTGCCAAGAACAGTGGCCAGTGGCGTAATTACCATAGGTGCTGGGATGCAGCTGCTATGGGGCCCAGGCTGTCACAGGGGCCCCTGACCCACCGCTCCCCCTACACCAAGTTAGTCACGATGCTGCAGCTGCTGTACAGGCAGCCTTGGTGGCCAGGTGCCGTGCTGTAGATCCCCGTGCCTTCCCTCTCTCCCTGCCAGGCCGGCCGGGATGCGTCGCTCAGCGACATCACTATGGGTATGTGGAGGCATCACCCGGCAGCAGTAGAAGCTTGTCACGGTCCTTACAGAGGAGGCTGAGCCTGCTCTTCAGCAAGCAGAATGCCCTTCTCTCCTCCGCTGCAAGTGCGCTCCTCATTGCCGCGCGTTACGTCATCATGCCCTTCCAGCGGACATCTTCAGAGTGTTTAACAAAATGGCCATGGGGAGCTGCATCTGCGGGAGAGCCGGCCGGGAAAGGCACTGTACGGCAGTCACTATCCGAACCATCGCTGCCCTATAAAAGGTCAGTCACCAGGGACCACCCCACATACCTGGCCTCATCCCAGCCAGAGATCCATGATCCATCTCCCTCATGTTACAGCCTATTCCTCTATGCTGTGGGACTGCAAGTCCCAGCAGTATATATGGAACATGCTAGGACTTGTAGTTCCACAGCAGTACATAATGAAAATAACATTACAGCCTGGATCCTGGCTGTCACCTGGGGGTTCTACCTATGTAGGGAAGGGTCCCACAGCACCCCCTACCCAGGGACAGCCCTCTAAGTATGCAAGTTACGTAGGTAAGTAGAGCACTGCACATAGAGGGCTCTCTAGCTGCGACATTCAAATCAGCTCAGCCGGCAGCTTGTGTCACTCTGTAAACACTGCCAGCCTGCTCAATCATTACCGCTGCTAGGCGGATGTGACTCCTCCCAGTATATTCGCATGTAAAGTGCGAAACGGTGTCATGACATCATGCTGCACATTGCAACAAGTGCAAACTGTTCTCAGGCCGGAAACCACCACCGCATGGATGAGACATGTTTGAGCAGGAATAGGAACCCATGCATCGACACCCATGCATCAGCACACACCACCACTGCAGGGTATAGATAGATAGGGACTTATTAATCCCCTGTGTGGGCCTCTCACCTGCTCTCTTCCTATCTCTCCACATGTGCCTCTCACCTGCTCTCTCCCTAGATCTCTCCCTGTGTGCCTCTCACCTGCTCTCTCCCTAGCCCTCCCCATGTGCCTCTCACCTCCTCTCTCCCCCTGTGTGCTTCTCACCTGCTCTCTCCCTAGACCTCCCCATGTGCCTCTCACCTGCTCTCTCCCTAGCTCTCCCCCCATGTGCCTCTCACCTCCTCTCTCCCCGTGTGCTTCTCACCTGTTCTCTCCCTAGCCCTCTCCCATGAGCCTCTCACCTCCTCTCTCCCCCTGTGTGCTTCTCACCTGTTCTCTCCCTAGCCCTCCCCATGTGCCTCTCACCTGCTCTCTCCCTAGCTCTCACCCCATGTGCCTCTCACCTGCTCTCTCCCCCTGTGTGCTTCTCATCTGTTCTCTCCCTAGCCCTCCTCCATGTGACTCTCACCTGCTCTTTACCTAGCCCTCCCCATGTGCCTATCACCTGCTCTACCCCTATCTGCTCTGTCAGACCCCTCCCCCTCTACTTTTCTGACCCCAAACTCCCCCTCGTTCTTGCGGAATGCTGGGGGGCCCTTTCAAGATTCTGCTATGGGGCCCACGAAGGTCTAGTTACACCCCTGACAGTGGCTGCTGCCTTCTGTGGTCATTGCCGGGCATCCCTGTGTGTAAGGAACTGCCCCGGGGAGGGGGGACATCAATGGGAACACAGGTGCCTCCTCTTCAAAGAGAAATGTGTGTATATATATATAGTATATACATATATGTACAGTACATATATATATACACAGTGTGTATATATAAGTGTATGTATATATATATATATATATGGAGAGAGAGAGATTTTATATATATATATATATGTGTATATATATATATATATATACTGCAGAAGGATGGCACTCCCTTAAAAAATGCATTGCTGCTGCCCTCACAATACGGTTTTCATACCACTCTCCAGGTGCGGCACTCCTGGCTTCACAAAGATGCAAGACACTAGCGACTGGCGTATTCAATAACGGGGGTGGGAGGGGGCCTGTCTCTACTTTGCCAGGGGTGCTCGGACCCCTAGATACACCCCTGCAATCATATACCTGATATGATTACAAATATTGTTTTGTCAATGTTGTTTCCACAATTGTCATGCTCTGATAGAGGTCAGTTATACCATCTATGGATTCATCATAGTTTATAACACTTCAAATACAATAGTGATACCTATAAAGGATTGTAGTCTGTGAGTATTTTGGTAACGAAGACTAACAACTGGAAAATCATCAGAGACTGGTGGTAATAGTTCTAAGCAAGAAGTATGTCTTTGCTACACATACAGTAATTACATGCTCATGTGAAAAGCCATCTTATAGTACTCCAATGTTATACATCAATCTGCTATATACAGTAGGCCTAAGCCACATATGCAGTATTTATAAACATAGGATACTTTAACCTACTTGATGTAAATTGGTAAGGGTCATTTGCAAGTTTAGCTACAAGTGACAAATTTCTAAATTCTTTACAGGAAGCAATTAGTGAGTGAGCCCACTAGCAAATACACAATATTAGATTTAATACTCACAAACGGTGCCAGGATATTAGACATATATGTGGATTAGAACGTAGAATCCAGTGACAATCAAACTGTTATGATTCCAGCACTCTGGTCTGAGGAGATCTTATTGCGAGGACCGGAGCACTGGAACGTAATGCTGGGGAAGGGAGCGGGAATGGAAAATAGCCCCTGGCGCCCTAACTCCGTTGTCTCGCCCGTGCTGTCAGAAATCCCCTGCGAGACTATGGTTGCTTGAGCCCATGGCAGCCGCGTTTGAAGGGCGGATTATGTCTGCCCAACTCCGATGCCTCCTCAGGTCTTAATGGGAGACAAAGGGAAATCCGAGAAAGGGTGATAACAAGGGGCCCTCTGACTAAACAACCAGGCCAGGGGCTACAAGAAACTAAAAACTAGAATATGTGCGGAAAAACCGCCAGGGAAAAGGACAACCAAAATATCCACTTGTCCACTCTCCTACCCGGCACCGCCGAGTTCCGGAGAGGACTTGTGGAAGCGGAACCCTCTGCAAATGCTCCGAAACAGAATATAAAGATAAAGCAGCTGAGCCGCAACACACGGCAGAGCCACGACTCACGAACACCACTCGATATTCTATGGTGATCGTTGAGGACAACAGGGGACCAAACGACTTCTTGGGATGAGATGACAACTCCAAGATACAGAACTTCTGAGGACAGGAATGACCGGATACAGCAGGACAGGAACAGACGTTCAGCAAACCAAAGCAGCATGCAGGAAGCTATTACCGGCGTCTGTGTGCAGCACTGAGCAGGTATTTAGCAGGGAGTCCTCCAATCAGATGCTTGGAGCCTGATTAACAAGATGCCGTGCAGCTGGCTTGCTGCACGAGCAGAAGACAAATGTGTGAATGTTTTAACTGATTAGATTGACCCTGCAACGGGGAGCGCGGTCCGCCCGTGGCGTCCCCGTTGCTAGGGTCCAGGCGGCTCAGTGTTACTAGGGAGCCGGTGGCTAAGCGCCTGGCGTCACTAGTTGCTAGGCGCCGGGCCGCAAGGACGTCGCGGACCACGGCGCCTAACAGTACCCCCCCTTGAGTAGGGGTCAACGAACCCCTAGAGCCAGGTTTCTGAGGAAATTCTCGAAAAAATGCTTTCTTGAGTCTAGGGGCATGAAGATCCTTGTCCAGGACCAAAGACCTTTCCTCCGGACCATAGCCTCTCCAATGAACCAAAAAATAAAGCCGGCCCCGGGATATTCTTGAATCAAGAACTTTCTCTACCAGGAACTCCTGTTGTCCCTGCACATCCACTGGAGATCCACCCTGAGAGATTTTCCGAGGAAATCTACTGGAAGAAACAAATCGTTTCAACAGGGAACAGTGAACAGTATTTCCAATCTTAAGGGATCTCGGTAAACATAGCCGAAAGGCAACTGGGTTGACCTTCTTAATAATAAGAAACGGTCCAATAAATTTGGGTCCCAGTCTAGCCGAGGATTGTTGAAGCCTGATGTTGCGAGTTGACAACCACACCTTATCTCCCACCTTAAAAGTGCAAGGACGTCGGAGCCTGTCAGAAAATTTCTTCTCTCGGAATTCCGCTTTTCTGAGAGCAAGGTGCACTTTTTTCCAAATTGCTCTGAGGTGGGAGGTTAAGGTTAGCGAGGAGACTGGAGAATTATGAAAAAAAGAATTGGCTCTGGGGTGAAAACCAAAAACTGAAAAGAATGGAGACTCTTTAGTGGAGGAATGACAAGAATTATTGTAAGCAAATTCAGCCAAAGGGAGAAACTCGGACCAATCATTCTGGAGTTTGGCTGAATACAAGCGCAAATATTGTTTTAATGACTGGTTGACTCATTCGGTTTGCCCGTTGGATTGTGGGTGGTAACCGGATGTTAACGACAGTTTCATCTTTAATGAGGCACAAAAACATTTCTAGAATTGTGCGATGAATTGTGGACCCCGATCAGAAACAATATCAGTGGGCAACCCATGAAGCCTGAACACATGGCGGAGGAACAAAACTGCCAACCCTTGAGCAGAAGGCAATCGAGGAAGAGCAATAAAATGAGCCATTTTACTAAAACGGTCCACTACCACCCATATGACTCGGAATCCGGCTGAAAGGGGAAGGTCAACCACAAAATCCATGGAAATATGAGACCATGGCCTGAGAGGAACAGTTAACGGCATAAGTTGCCCGATAGGCAAGGAACGGGGAACCTTATGCTGTGCACAAACCTGACATGAATAAACAAATTCCTTAACATCTTTAGAAAGACTAGGCCACCATACTGAGCAAGAGACTAACTGCAATGTCTTAGTGATTCCCGGATGCCCTGAAACTTTGTTGTCATGAAATTCAGTTAAAACAGTGGCTCTCAAAAATTCAGGGACGTAAAGACGACCAGCAGGAGTAAATCTAGGAGCTTGGTGTTGAAGCTGGTTTAACTGGGTAAATAAATCCTGTGTGAGGCCTGCCCGGATGACCGAAGATGGAAGTATGGGGGTAACAACAGGATTGCTATTGTGAACCGGAAGAAAGCTACGTGACAGGGCATCAGCTTTAGTATTCTTGGAACCAGGCCTGAAAGTGATTATAAATTTGAAACGAGTAAAAAATAATGCCCAACGTGCCTGCCGGGCATTAAGCCGTTTAGCTGATTCAATGTATTGCAGGTTCTTATGGTCAGTCAAAACCGAAAGAGTATGTTTTGCTCCCTCCAGCCAATGCCTCCACTCCTCGAAAGCCCACTTTACCGCCAGTAACTCCCGATTACCAACGTCATAGTTGGATTCAGCGGAGGAGAATTTCCTGGACATAAAGGCACAAGGATGTAACTCCAGAGACTCCGGATCCTTTTGAGAAAGGACAGCCCCCACTCCAACCTCTGAGGCATCAAACTCCACAACAAAGGGCAACTCCGGATTAGGATGTCTGAGGACTGGAGCCGAGACAAAGGCTTGTTTCAAGGCCCGGAAGGACAACTCAGCTTCATGCGACCAGTTGGTAGGATCCGCTCCTTTCTTTGTCAGAGCTACTATAGGAGCAACCAGGTCAGAAAAATAATGAATGAACCTCCTATAATAATTTGCAAACCCTAAAAAGCGCTAAATTGCTTTTAAATTGGTGGGTTGCGCCCAATTAAGGATGGCCTGGAGCTTCTTTGGTTCCATGGAAAATCCCTGAGGGGAAATTATGTACCCTAAAAAAGATACTTCCGTGACGTGAAAATACACTTCTCCAGCTTGGCATATAAATGATTCTCACGTAACTTTTGAAGAACCAGACGAACCTGGGTAACATGTTGTTCCATCGATTCAGAATAAATCAAGATGTCGTCTAAATAAACGACCACGAATTTCCCTAGGAAGTCACGGAGCACATCGTTAATGAGGTCTTGAAAAACTGCTGGAGCATTAGACAGGCCGAACGGCATCACCAGGTATTCGTAGTGACCCGACTGAGTGCTGAAAGCCGTCTTCCACTCATCTCCAGATTTAATTCGGATGAGGTTGTAAGCTCCTCTAAGGTCAATTTTAGAAAAAATCACAGCAGAACGTAGTTGATTAAAAAGTACAGAAATTAACGGCAAAGGATAGGTGTTTTTTACTGAGATCTTATTCAGGGCTCTAAAATCAATGCATGGTCTAAGCGAGCCATCCTTTTTCTCCACAAAGAAAAAACCTGCACTTAAAGGAGATTTTGATGGTCTAATAAATCCTTTCTCTAAGCTCTCCTGAACATAATCATTCATGGCCGATGTTTCTGGCCCGGACAATGCATATAATCTCCCCTTTGGCAATGCGGCACCTGGAACTAGCTCAATAGCACAATCATAAGGCCGATGGGGAGGCAGAATGTCCGCATTGCCTTTGGAGAATACATCGGCAAACTCCTGGTATTCCACAGGAATGAGCTCTGGAATGATAGCTGCTACTCTGACTGGATACGAAATACATTCCTTAGCACAAAATGTACCCCATTGGGAAATCTCCCCGGACCGCCAATCAATGGTGGGATTATGAAAGGCCAGCCAAGGGTGACCCAGAACAAATGGAACTGCTGGGCAATGTGTTAGGTAGAATTCAATATTTTCGGAATGTAAGGCTCCTACTGTAAGTACTACGGGAGGTGTACGGTGAGTAATAACCCCATTGGAAAGCGGACTCCCATCTAAGCCGTGCATGGTGATACACCTATCCAATGGTAACTGTGGAATGCCTAAGGCCTTAGCCCAAGTTAAATCCATAACGTTTCCTGCAGCTCCACTGTCAACAAAAGCCGACACCAAAGAACTGAGGCTGCCAAAGGAAACCTTAACTGGAACTAAAAGAGAGTTATTCGAGGAGATAAGCTGCAGACCTAGGTGAACCCCCTCACAATTCACCTGGTCAAGGCGTTTCCCGATTTGTTCGGACAATTACGAGCAAAATGTCCCTTACCACCTCAGTACAAACAAAGACCGGAATTTTGCCTTCTGGTTTTTTCCTCAGGAGACAGCCGGGAGAGACCCATCTGCATGGGCTCTTCAACGTCTTCAGGAATGGAATAAACACAAGGACTAGACCTTACAGTTGTTCCTCTTTCAGCCCTCCGCTCTCTGAGACAATGATCAATCTTAATAGAAAGCTCCATGAGTTTATCGAGAGTCTCAGGAGCGGGGTACTGGAGGAGACTGTCTTTAATAAACTCTGATAAACCGAGGCGAAACTGACTGCGCAGGGCTGGGTCATTCCAGCCACAGTCGTTCGACCAACGGCGAAACTCGGTACAATATACCTCTGTAGGATTTCTACCTTGTTTGAGAGAGCGCAGGTGACTTTCAGCGGACGCCTCTCTATCTGGGTCATCATACAAGAGCCCTAAAGACTTAAAGAAAGCGTCTACTGACAACAACGCAGGATTCTCTGCTCTTAAACCAAATGCCCAGGTCTGAGGATCCCCCTGGAGTAAAGAAATAATAATCCCAACCCGCTGAGATTCAGTACCAGAGGAAGTAGGTCTTAAACGAAAATAAAGTTTACAGGACTCTTTAAAATTAAAAAATTATTTTCTATCACCTGAAAAACGGTCGGGCAAATGCATCTTTGGTTCAGGGACTACCTTTGGGGAGGCTCGCAAAAGATCTTCCTGCGACCTCACCCGAAGAGAAAGATCCTGAACCATCTGAGTAAGTTCTTGAATCTGATTGACTAAGAGCTGGCCAGGATTTGGCCCTAACCCTGTCGGATTCATGAGGCCAAAGAACTTTAACAAAAACTGAATGAGAAAAAATTAAACCCTGTTTAATTTTAGTTTTTGGTATGGCCGGTAATAATGTTATGATTCCAGCACTCTGGTCTGAGGAGATCTTATTGCGAGGACCGGAGCACTGGAACGTAATGCTGGGGAAGGGAGCGGGAATGGAAAATAGCCCCTGGCACCCTAACTTCGTTGTCTCGCCCGTGCTGTCAGAAATCCCCTGCGAGACTATGGTTGCTTGAGCCCATGGCAGCCGCGTTTGAATGGCGGATTATGTCTGCCCAACTCCGATGCCCCCTCAGGTCTTAATGGGAGACAAAGGGAAATCCGAAACAGGGTGATAACAAGGGGCCCTCTGACTAAACAACCAGGCCAGGGGCTACAAGAAACTAAAAACTAGAATATGTGTGGAAAAACCGCCAGGGAAAAGGACAACCAAATATCCACTTGTCCACTCTCCTACCCGGCACCGCAGAGTTCCGGAGAGGACTTGTGGAAGCGGAACCCTCTGCAAATGCTCCGAAACAGAATATAAAGATAAAACAGCTGAGCCGCAACACACGGCAGAGCCGCGACTCACGAACACCACTCGATATTCTCTGGTGATCGTTGAGGACAACAGGGGACCAAACGACTTCTTGGGATGAGATGACAACTCCAAGATACAGAACTTCTGAGGACAGGAATGACCGGATACAGCAGGACAGGAACAGACGTTCTGCAAACCAAAGCAGCATGCAGGAAGCTATTACCGGCGTCTGTGTGCAGCACTGAGCAGGTATTTAGCAGGGAGTCCTCCAATCAGATGCTTGGAGCCTGATTAACAAGATGCCGTGCAGCTGGCTTGCTGCACGAGCAGAAGACAAATGTGTGAATGTTTTAACTGATTAGATTGACCCTGCAACGGGGAGCGCGGTCCGCCCATGGTGTCCCCGTTGCTAGGGTTCAGGCGGCTCAGTGTTACTAGGGAGCCGGCGGCTAAGCACCTGGCGTCACTAGTTGCTAGGCGCCGGGCCGCAAGGACGTCGCGGACCACGGCGCCTAACACAAACAATATGGTTCAGTATAAAGACAGGGTCCTACTCCTGTCACACAAAAACAAAGGTGTTGGATTTTAGGAAGGCTGACTTGCAAAACAGGAGAGATGTTTAAGTAATTCAATGGCAGATTGAATGGAATGCAAGAGAGGTGGGCAAAACTAAAAAAGTGCAATACTAAAAGCAAAGGACCTTTGTAACAAAAGGGTTAGGAATAGCACCAGGAAAAGGAAGCCAGGATGGTATCAACTAGTCTGAAAGCAGAAGAGATGGCCTTTAGGAAATATAAGTAGTTTCAAAATAATAATGACAAAGAGCTGTATTTTGACAGAAGAAAGGAGGCCAAGAAGGTGATCAGGCATGCAAAGGCAGAAGTTGAGGAGAAAATGGCCCAGTCAGCAGATAACGGAGGGAAAACTTTTTTTTTAGATATATACTGTAAGTGAAAACAGAAAATCAAATGGAAAAACAATAGGACTTAAAACAGAAAGAGAATTTGGTGGAGGAAGACAAGGCAATAGCAGATCATCTAAATGATTATGTTTTGCTCAGTATTTACTTCAGAAGGATAGGGAAGGGGTCACAGTTAAGTTGTAAAGACATTCATAAAAATAACGTAGATACAGTAAAAGCACATTTACAAAGGAGAAGGTTCTAACAGAACTCTCAAAATTCAATTCAAATGGATAAATTAATGGGGCCAGATGGGATACAACCCAAGGATACTAAAGGAGCTTAAATATGTGCTGGTAGCACCATTAACAGAATTATCCAACCATTTGCTAGCTATAGGTGCAACTGCAGAGGAATGGAAAAGTGCAATTGTAGTACCACTGCACAAAAGTGGAAGTAAGGAAGAAGCAAATAACCACATCCAGTAAGCCTTACATCAGAAGTAGAGAAAGTAATGGAAACACTATTAAAATAAAGAGTTGTGGAGTATCTTAAATTAAAATAATAGAGCTTGGAGGATGGGAGGGGGTGTAGATGTAGCATATTTAGACTTTAATAAGGCAATTGACACTGTCCCACATTGCAAACTGCTAAATAAACTTAAAAGCATGGATTGGATCATAAAACAGTTACATGGATAAGAATCTTGTTGCAGGATAGGAAACAAACAATTGTAGTAAATGGAGTGCATTCTACATAGGGAAATGTTATCAGTGGAGTATACCAGTGACCTGAACTTGGACCAGTGTACTTAAATATATTTGTTGCTGACATTGCAAATGGTATTGATGGGAAGGTACAATATGCATTTTACACAATTTCCAAAGGGAGAGAAAAGACAAAACAGTCTCTTCCAGGAGCACTCTTTTTCAGTAATTATGTATAAACATATTGTTCCTACATAAAATGGTACAATTTCCAGTTCTGCATTTCTAAAGAGAGAAAAGTATGAATTTACAATGAAACCTAATTTTAAAATCCAATAATCCAATATAAAAACACAAGAACAATCAAGAGAGAGAGAGTTCTTGATAACATTCCTTATAAACAAATATATAGTATATAATATTTAATATTAAAGAGGGTACATCATCCCTTTGTACGCTGTTATTAATATAAATGTCTTGCGTACAATAATATATCAACCCAGCCTTATTCAATTGGGTGAAAATATGACATTAAAATTTTTTATCGAGACTCTTAGTAATAATTTATCAAAATTCGATATCGAAGAGTCTTACCTACACACAGTCTTAAAACACTCCTGATATTAAGTTCTTCTTAACCAAAATCTTTTTCTTTTGTGGATCTATATGTGATACAACCTAAGATTCGAGAAATTGCATTTATCTTTTCACATTTGTAATCAACCGGTAACTGGTGCCAAATAAGAGATGCCAATATGCATTTATTGGTGTAATGGTATTATTGTTGATAAATGAAGTAGAGGAATAAGTAATTAGAGGTTGTGATTCTGCTGTCAATGTTATACTTTATGTTTGCCGCCTCCTGTTCAATCCTACAACACCTGGTATTCCCACGGGGTCTCCTCCATGATACTGGCCAGGCCCAACAGTTTATTGCTTCCAAGATCTGACGAGATTGGGCAGATTCACTGTGGTATGGACATTTTTTGACATCTCTTTGATTAATCATACACAGTGACAATTAAGGTGTTGATCCTCAATGTGATAACATAATAACACGTGAACCTCACATGAAGATAGTGATTGTGTATACTTGACTTTCATCACTTACTAATTTTCTGCGACTCTCATCAGTGATCCAGAGAAAGTGCCCACTTTGGGAGGCCTGAGGACACATCTCTGCCTAACACTGAAAGCACATCCCATATTCACCCATTCTCACCTTTCCCTATTGATAACAGATCTCTAGGAATCTATTCCTCTGCATATATAGCAGTCTTCACATCATATACTATTCTTTTTGCTATTAGATCTCCTTCAATGCTTATTTCTTCTTTTTCATGACTGTACTGATTCGTGAACTCTCATCAACGATTCTTAATAAGTGAATAACATCTTCCAACCATACCACAGTGAATCTGCCCAATCTCGTCAGATCTTGGAAGCAATAAACTGTTGGGCATGGCCAGTACCATGGAGGAGACCCTGTGGGAATACCAGGTGTTGTAGGATTGAACAGGAGGCGGCAAACATAAAGTCTAACATTGACAACAGAATCACAACCTCTAATTACTTATTCCTCTACTTCATTTATCAACAATAATACCATTACACCAATAAATGCATATTGGCATCTCTTATTTGGCACCACTTACCGGTTGATTACACATGTGAAAAGATAAATGTAATTTCTGGAATCTTAGATTGTGTCACCTATAGATCCACAAAAGAAAAAGATTTTGGTTAAGAAGAACTTGACAGCGGGAGTGTTTTAAGACTGTGTGGAGGTGAGACTCTTCGATATCAGATTTTGCTAAATTATTACTAAGAGTCTCGATAATTTTTTTTAATGACATATTAAATAAGGCTGGGTTAATATATTCATATTGAATAAGGCTGGGTTGATATATTATTGTACGCAAGACATTTATATTAATAACAGCGTACAAAGGGATGATGTACCCCCTTTCATTTCAAATATTATATACTATATATTTGTTGATAAGGAATGTTATCAAGAACTCACTCTCTTGATTGTTCTTGTGTTTTTATATTGGACTATTTGATTAAAAGTTAGGTTCTATTGTAAATTCATACTTTTCCCTCTTTAGGAATGCAGAACTGGAAATTGTACCTTTTTATGTAGGAACAATATGTTTATAAATAATTATTGAAAAAGAGTGCTCCTGGAAGAGACTGTTTAGTATTTTCTCTCTCCCTTTGGAAATTGTGTAGCTTGGATCTACAAAATATTGTAGGAGCACCACCAATATAATACTGTATTTGATTTGATAAAACAGTTCAGCATATTGGTTTCACATGTCATTATAATAAAACTCTTAATAGCTTCACCAGTGCAGACTCACCTTTTCTTTTTAACAATATGCCTTTTTGCAGATGACACAAAGATATGCAACAAGGTAGACACATCAGAAGCGGTAAAACAAATGATTGATGATCTAGGTAGACTTGAGGAATGGTCAAGAACATGGAAACTATAGTTTAATGCTAAAAATGAAAAATGATGCACTTGGGTCTCAACTCAAAGGCTGAATACAGTATCAAGGGTACTATAATGGACATTACTGAGGTGGGAATGGATTTAGGAGTCACTATTTCAAGTGACTTACAGTAAAGGCAGGGAAGCAATGCAACAAAGCAATGAGATAGGTTAATCAGATGTTTGGTTGCACAGGGAGAGGAATCAGTAGCAGGAAAAAAGAAGTACTGTAATAATACCACTGTATGGGTCATTGGTACATCCCCATCTGGAATACTGCGTGTAGTTCTGGAGACCATATCTCCAGAAAGATATAAACACATTAATGAGCGAACAAAGAAGTGCAATTAAAATGGTGCATTGCTTACATCACAAAACTAACCCTGGAAAGATAAAAAAGATCTTACTATGTATAGTTTGGAGCAGAGATGGGAAAGGGGGGACATGAAAAAAACTTTCAAATATACCAAGAGTTTTAACAAAGTACAGGAGTAAAACATTCCTCAAAAGAAAATAAATATTAGAACTTGAGATCATACACTGAAACTGGAGGGAGGGAGGGAGGTTCATGGGAAATTTAAGGAAAAATTACTTTACAGAAAGAGTAGTGGATAAGTGGAATAGCCTCCCATCAGAGATGTTAGAGGATAAGACAGTACAGCAATTTAAGCATGCTTCAGATAGGCATATGAATATCCTTAAGGATCAAAAAGGGTTGAGAATATCTAAAAGATAAAAAAAAGTGGCAGACTAGATAGTGGTTATTATCTGCAGTCAGATTCTATGTTTCTATGAGAATTCACAGTGATTGGATTATCAGATGTTTTTTCATATATGTTGAAAGATTATTGTACTCATTCAATTATACTAAGTAAAGACAGCTTTGATTCAAATTTGTGTCAACCACGCATCATTGATATTGCACAGATTATATAACAAAGGGCCGAGCGCTGTACATCCTGTATTGTTTATCTGTATTAGCAAGGTGGGCAACCTTGTGTGAATAACAGCAGCACACCTCGTGTCAGATATGCACCACAGTGCGCAATTGATATCACAAATTTTCTATGAAAATTGGTGCCCCCATATTAAAAATAGGGACAGTATGTTTTACATGTTACTCGATTCTCTGCTACAAGGCTCATGCACAAGATTTTCCTAGGAAACTGTCCAAGTCATCATTAGCCAAGAGAACAATCTTGCACTTTATTGGCTGTGATGAAAAAGACTTCAAGCTGAATGGTTCTGAGCTTGGAGCGTAGGTATGTGCGGTTACTACATGAAAATATCCTCCATCAAAACTCCAAGACTTGTTGAAGGGGTTAGCAGAATTTAACAGAGAAGCAACTTATAAGGAAATTCTCTGCGACTACTCTTACAAGCTGTTCGTGTGAAATGAGCTTCTCCAAACTGAACATCATTGCGACAAAACTTTGCTCAACAATGGCGCAATATGGACTAGGCTGCCTTGCATTGAGCAATCTACTCTATGGCTATTTTGACCTGCTTGAAAGACAAAATTGTTGAGCTTACAAATGTCTCAGTAATACAGAACCAAAAACAATACAAAAGTTTTTACTTTTCTTTTGTAAAAATCAAGAACAATTAGTGTAATTTCATCTTAATACCTAATTGCATCTTCGAATAACTCCTCCTTTTTTCTGACACTTCAAAAACACTAAATTCCCCTTTGCTTTACATTTGAATAACTTGTATTTGAGGCCCACACACACTTTATCAAGGCCCTGCCCATGCCTATGTGTCCAATTATGTGTAGAATTAGCCCATCAGTGAAAGACCATGGCAACATTCAATGTTTGGTTTCTGGACAATTGACTGAAAGGAAAGTGTTTAATGCAAGTCTGTTATCAGTGCTAGACCAAACATACAGTAATATTGATTTACTGATCAATTGTCTTTATTTAATTGTCCATAGTAAACATGTTCAAGAATAAAACTTGTTCTGTTGGTTCTCAACGTGCTTTATTATAAGGCAATAATTCCCCTCTCTTGGCAAATTCCCCGGGATGTTTCAACAACTGTTTTTATCTTTTATCCATATGTAAATAGGAAAGTGTCAGCATATTGTGTGAATATCCAAGGTGAAGATCAGGGTGCTGTGTGATATGTGAATGGTGTTATCATAAATTATTAATTCATATTATAAGCAGGTCACATTGCCATGCACTGCTTCTGCCATGGTCCACATTGCTACATTGCCTATAGCCAACAATCAGTATGCCTCTATGTCACCTAGCCATTTTCATGCTTCAATCATTTATATTGCATGCAGACTACACGTGTCAGAGAGTTGCAGTGGCAGTTATTCAGGAACCATCAGTCATGTAGCGGAGGAAAATGATGAATCTGAAAAAAAGACCATGTCTAATCCTCACATGGCATTGGCACAGCTCACAATTTTTGTAACTGGGACGCTGCAAAAAGGGGATATGGCCATCTCACAAACACAATGAGGGCATTGCCATGTAATTGGGTGAATGCTTTGCTCTATTGACTCACTAGGCTATCTACGAGCCTCAGATTCCCTACTGATAATATTGTTGCATTGCCATACACACCAATAGCGCACTATTGTGAACAAGACATACCTCTGCACGTTCCCGGTAGTCGGAATGAAAGTCTTGTTAAAACTGAATATAAACAGTTCTGAAGAAAACACTCATAGTATATAAAAAAAAAACATACCCCCCTCCAACCCTCATCTTCACCAAGAGTAAACTCTACAGACGTTTCCAGCGAACCCCTGGTCTGAGCTCCAACTGTTGTCCCAAGAACCCATAATCCCTGCTACAGTATGTATAATTAGGATTTATATAGCAGATTCTCCTATACTGATTTCAAACTGGGGAGTTTGGGGTTCTACTTGAATTACTCTTTCCATTCTATACTGCTGATATAATTGATTTTAAATAGTTTAATTATTGTTACGTTTAAATCCTCTAGGTCATTGGTATTCAACTTCAGTCTTCAAGTACCCCCAATAGGTCGTGTTTGTAGGATTTCTGTCTGTCGAAAATGTGAAATAATTGCCAACCCAGCAAAATAGATAATCACACAAAATTTGACCTATTGGGAGTACTGGAGGACAGGAATTGAGAACCGCTGCTCTTGTGCTCTTTTTTCACCTCTATGATTAAAATTATCTTTTTTTGCCAAATATTGATGGCAAGGTAAAGATTTTTTCCATAATAAACATGCTAAACATTACATTAGGAAATCAAATCCAGCAGGGCCCTCTCAGACTTGTGTCTCACGTCTGCACCTTATTCGTCAAACTCATATGTACCTGTTCCGTTTTTTGTGTATGATTTGTACTATGCACAGTTTTTTATTCTGTTGGGCATTCTGGGCTTTTTGGTCCCTTGCAAAAAAAAAATGATGAAGATGATAATAATTTAACGATATGGGTTTAATATATATTTAATACATCAATTTCACAACATGCAGTACTCAACAATTAAATAGTGGCATCACAAATTGTGCATTTCCCTAAATTTACTACTTACTGTACAACATTAATTTTGTGGCGCAGGTAGATAAACAACATTTGTATAAAAACTATGTTTAAGTTGACAGGTCTAATGGATAGTATGTAGGCAAATATACATTTTGTTTACTTGTTTGTGTAGTTTTTTCTTACGTAAGCTTTACACTAAACGCCATATAGATATAAGTATCGGTTCAGAATAAAAATTAATCTAAAACTACTTCCCTGGATTGTCAGAGTTCATTAAAATAAAGTCATCACGCAAAGTGGCAATACTAATTAGCACAAATGATAGATACAGTAGTAACTTTTAAAATACATACAATGGAAATATTCTATAATGATTATGAAGATATTACTATTTGTTAAATGTCTGTGCCTCCACTGTAAACTCCCTTAGTTCCTGTGCACAAGTAAAAGCAGGTGTTCAAAAATAATATGCAACGGCTGAATAACGTGGATAAATGATTCTCACTTGCAGAGCCTTCAACAAGTCAGATGTAAAATATGTCAACATAGTTGGATTACTAAAGTGCAAAAATGTCAGTGAACATTCTCTTATAGTGCAAAGGTTCAAGCAACAGCAAGACCTATCCAGGCAAGCCAGTTCTGCCAAGTGTGATGTACATCCACACAGATTACTGCAACTGAACACTTTGATCACAAAACTTTGGTTATAAATAAAACTATGACTTTTCCCTTCAGTAGAAATGAACTAATGCATATAATTGTTATATATATTATCATAATCAATTATTAGAATCACATGCAATCTACAAAACTGAAACATGCATAAAACATGTAATGTTTCATGCACAATAAATTTTCAGTTTTGCCAGTTTTTTGTATGTACGAGGGTGGTTCAATAAGTATGGTAACAAGACCTCTCATGTGTGTAATGTTCTGTATTTCATGTTAATTTCCCATCAGACCAGAGCAGGTAGACCACTGCTTCCCCTCCATTAGACTGCGCCTCATATCAGTCATACTGTCCCAAGAATCAGTAGTAAGATGGCAGGTCTGGCAGAGAGACATGGCCAAACAGTGAGGTTTGTAGTGTGATCAGATTTCTGTGTCTAAAGAGCACATCAGCAGCTGAAATTCATCGCCAACTTGTTAAGTAGTACGGTGATAATGTCACAGAAACAGGCTCGGTGCACTGCCTGTGAGGGACGTGCTTGGCAGACTGGATCACTGCTCATCTTGAATGTCTGTACTGCCATTATCAAAGGGAACTTAGAATGAAACAGAGGTGGGAAGTTAAAATGAAAATGAGAACATTTCATACGTGAGAGATTTTGTTACCTTGTGTATTGAACCACCCTCATACTTTAAATATCTTAATGGAAAGATCTCTTCATTGATAATCACAAGTAGTTGGGAAGCACGAACAATAATATTGTGGTTGATGCAGAGGTGGAGGTGGACGCTAATTAAACAGCTGATGAGTCTTTGTATGCAGTGGGTGTGCAAAAAGATACAAAAGACAAAGCAGGCATCTTGTGGAAAAATACGCCCACCTGTTGCTTCACTGATCCGCTGCTGCATCCGTAGATGCAGTATTGGATCACTATCACCACCATCAGTTGAAGGAATTGACATATGAGTAACCCTAAGGTTACTCAGAATGGCTGCCACATCTCCACTACTGAGTCCAGTAAAACTGCATTGGAAGACGTAGTCACCGGCCTCGGAATTCCCAAAAACAGGAATGGCCCACCTCTCCTCTACCAAGAGCCCACAACCTGCCAATCAGGCTGCAGTGTGCATCATATGCACACTGCAGCCTCAGCGCATGCACAGTCCTGAAAACAGTGGTCAATTCTGACTGAATTAGCCCCACTATGTACTATTATTAGCAAAGATGTAGCTACCATAATAGCCATGGGATGCATCTGCTATAGGGCCCCATCTTCCCTGTGAAAGCTAATGTGCATATGTATTTTTTATTTTTGTCACCTTAGGGCAGTACATGGAAGCCCTACAAACACATGCTATAAAGCCAACAAATGTGTAATTATTAATCAGATTGTAAGTAGTATGATTGTAGGTGTTTTTATACTAGGAAGCTACTCTTTTACTTATATTTGTGTCTGTTGGTAACAAAAATATGTCTTTTACGAGCTGTTTGATGTTTTTAATGCAGCTTCAAGAAACATAATAAAATGTGAGTATTGAGAAGATTCTGCCACCCATGTAAATTTTTTGAGAGTCCATCATTTTTTCACACACTTGCTATTTGCCTAACACACTGGCACTAATATGCTTTATCAAGGCTGCTAGTACTGTAGTTACAATAAGTGCTGGATTTCAAGGACTAAAATATGTGTGGCTACTAGAAGTTTTCCAGCATTGTGTCATACATACTACTGTTAACTTAGATCACACACAAAAATATGTATTTTTGCATTTATGGCTTACTGAAGTGTTTATTACACTAGGTAAATGGCAAAAATACACCAACTCATGAATAAATTCTATATGGCATTACAGTTTTAATTAAAACACAGTTATATTATTTTAGAAACAAAAGTTTTAGTATATAGTAATGTTCGGGATGTGCATGTGCATGTACAAGCAAATACAGAGGCAGAGAGATAGGAATACACTTTCAGTCTATTGCAGTTTAAACTGGAAGGTGGTGGTTTAAAGGATGCTGACAGAGCACTGTTGATAATGAGTCTGACAAGGTCACGTGATTTAAACAGCTGGAACATAGCTGTGAGAAGGAAACTCCAGAGGATCCTGCTGACTGACATGACAAATTGAAAGGGCAGTGCATGAGGCCATTCCTGACAGGTGTGATGTAGAAGAAGGGTGCTGTCAGGTCCCCACCTATCCTGAACTTTATTACAAGTACATGGTGCAAGTTGCGGATTCATTGTTATAAGCTAGAAAGGCAACTACAATTTCTGTATTATATTGAAAATTAAATATTTTATGATAACTTGGTGCATAAAACAAAAAAAACCTTATTTGGACACAAGAACATTTAATATATGTGTAGAACATATACCGTAGAGTCATGTCTTTTCTAGGACACCAAGCTCCTGATGCAGAGTTTTCATTTAAAAAAGCCACAATTGTGATCATATGCAAAGAGGAAACAATCTTAAGAGCAATATTAGCATATGTACCTGGTTTCTATCAGGCACAGACACTTGCATCTCTCGTGTGTCCATGTCTTTTATATGGGTTGGAAATGGGTGACCGGCGTTTGGGATCCCACCGGTCACCATACCGACGCCAGGATCCCGGGGTTTAGAATGCCGGCGAGGGGGCAAGCGCAATGAAGCCCCTTGCGGGCTTGCAGCACTCGCCATGCAGGCTAGGGGGCAAGCTGCACTCGCCACAGGTTTTATTCCCACTCTATGGGTGTCGTAGACACCCACGAGTGGGAATAGTCTCTGTCAGTCAGCATGTTGACTGTTGGGATTGTGAGGGGGTGGGATGCAGGTGTCGGTATTGTGACTCGTGGTCTTCTGACCACCAGTCACATAACTACATCCCCTCCATATAGTGTGTGGGAAAGAAAATAAGTTTGGCTTCAGCGTGCATGTTGTAGTCTGGGCTGATAGATTGTGGGTGGATAGAAGATACTGTGGGGTCTATTTATCAGAAAGAAATAACCTCCTTCTCTGGCTTGTGAAAGAGGTTCTCAACATTTCATCCTATTTAACAAGAAGCACATCACAGAGAAATCAGCATTTCCTGCATTATCTCCTTTATCGCTTGTCTCTGCCATCCCCACACTCTGCTAAGGGGCTGCAAGTTAGGTCCAGTTAATAAAACTGCGACAAGCTAAGCATCTCACAGAATACTGTGGTCACCTGCTCTCTCCCCAGAAGGCTGCTAGGGTAGTCCTCCCTATACTTGATGGGCACTGAGGCCCACGCATTTGCAGTAATGGTTTCTAAATTACCTACCTGCCCTAAAGCCTTTTTCTACTAGCAATGGCAATTTCATGAGTTTGTGGAGGGAACTCCTGTAATATTCATTGTGCATCACTCTTTTAGAATAAAGTGTGGTACTAGTATATCATTCAAAAATGTTAAGTACTGCAGAAAACAGGAGGTCAATGATAAATAGCACTCATAATAGTTAATTTAGGTATCTAAGCTGGAACCTGACTGAGGTAACTTCTGAAGTTTACAGTCTCTGTATTATTGCCAGTGCCATAGCCCAAGAAGGGAGGCAAGAGCTAAATTTATGGCTAAGGCCTAGATGTAAGAAGGTAAGGTTTTAGATCTCCACAGTACTGGAATGACTTTTCTTTAGAATTCCATATATATGCTAAGTATAGACTGCATCTTAATGGAACAGGCTCTCCTGTATTACCTGGCAGATATCTGAGAGAGCTTTAGGAGTACTTCATTTATAGTAAGTATGAGGGAGTTAGGAGAGAGTGGATTAGAGTAGGCCAGAAAGGGTAAGTGCTGGGTGTAGCAGGAGGAGATAAAGGAAAGGGCTAGCTGAGAAGGAGTTCCCTTCATTGCCAAGAAAAGTGTAACTTGAATTACAAGTCATAGAAAGAAAACTAACAACATAACCTGCAGACTAATGGTCAGCACAAGTGTATGTTCGTAAATGCTAGAAGGCTAAATACACTGATATAGCTGCTGTAGAGTTGTGGTATTTGAGGAGCAATCTGTTGTTGCTGAAACATGGCTAAATCATGGCTGGGCTGCTAATATATAAAAAGTTATACACTTTTTAGTAGGGTCAGGGAGAATTGAAATGGTGGTAGAGTATCTCTCTAGGTTATAAGTGACCTGAATTAGGATGGGTAAATACACTCAGGACAGGACAGTTGATATTATTGACATTTACCATGAAGATATGTGAAATCAAATATTTTAGAGACTTGGAATTCTTCACAGTATTTGACTAAGAAGATGCAAAGATAACAAAACAGAATTCTGTAATGACAGGTATAACTGGAATTTAATTCTGAGAAGTTTACAAAAAATGTTTTTGATGGAGAGACATATTTGGTACTCAAATCTAAAAAAAATTAGGTTGTATCCTCTTGCAGTCAGCAAACCATTTTGGTCTGATTTTATCTGGTCAGTTTTTCCGAAGTTGTTGCGCGTTGTCCCAGTTTCAAAATGTTATTTTTCTTCATTTCGCTAGATTGGTATGATAAAGTAAAGAACACTTTAGAAAGCGGACACCTCTATATGATTTTATATAACTTCTGCTACATTTTCCATCTGTATTACATTTACATATTGTGTAACTGGCAGACAGCAGATGAAGTATAAAGTACAGTAGTTTAGTTACAAATGTATCACACAAAGATGGAAAAGTTGGAAGAGGGAAGCCTAGAAATATATAGCCATTATCGGGCTCAGGGGTTGTTTATCAGTACCATGGTTACAAGTGTTAGCAAGACTGATTATATTCACATTCAGGAAACAATGCAAAGAAAACAGGAATTGCATGGCTCCGGCTCTGCTACCCCAAGAATTCCAGGAAGTTATTGTACTTTATAAAACAGTCTGTGGTATGCTAGATGTCTAATGCTTTTAAGGTCATACAATATCACACTGTGTTTGAAATGTCTTTTGAAATAATGATATTGTTTGTGAGCTGCAGGACAGATTGTTTTGTTAATCCTTCAGTTTGCTGAAGTTGCTATTTATCAATCTGTTTTTCAGGATGGCATGAGGAATATGTCATAGCTTCTTGGCATCCGTTTACAAGTATTTGTAAGACCTGTCAAATTCTTTTGGTGATGTGTCCATTTAGCGCATGCAGACAGTCACGGAGCAGCCATGTCCTGGTGACATCATATGGCAGCAAAGTAGAACATTTCACAGTAGAAGGGATTTCCAGAAACTGACATCTTTGTTAATAAGAAATTATGGTATTTCCTGGTAATGGTAATAATGGTAATTCCTTTATGTTCAATGCAAACAATGACGACTTAACCACTTGCCTGGCTTGGTCAATTGTGATGCAACCAGAGCCAGGTGTACGTTACCTGGCCAGGTTGCATGGCATGCGACATGCTGCCCCTGGTGTGCACTGCCCTTGCTGTTCAGAGCTCCATTGTGCGCTGCCCCCTGCTTGTGCCCAAGACCTGGCAGTGCTGTGGCAGTCTCTAACCACTGATGCCACTGTCGGAATCGCTCCCCAGAACGCCATGTGACCGGGGAAGCTCAGTGTGGGAGGAGAACTTCCTTCCTCTCCCAGCACTTTTTGGTTGATCTCTGATGATATTTGGCTGATCATCAGTCCTCCCTGCCACACGCTCTGCTTGTGTATGTGTGTGTGTGAGGGTATCCGGACTCGAGGTAGACAACAAAAAGGTCGACACAACTTAGGTCGACGCCAATTGGTTGACCCACCTTAGGTCGACATGGACAAAAGGTCGACATGAACAAGGTCGACATGGAAAAAGGTCGACATGAGTTGTTGTTTTTTTAAATCTTTTTTGGAACCTTTTCATACTTAACGATCCACGTGGACTACGATTGGAACGGTAATCTGTGCTGAGCAAAGCGGAGCGGAGTGAAGGCACCATGCCCGAAGCTTGGCGAGCGAAGCGAGCCATGAGAGGGGTTGCGGTGCACTAATTGGGGTTCCCGGTCTCTCTATGAAGAAAATGACACAAAAAAAACATAAAAAATTCATGTCAACTTTTTTCCATGTCGACCTTGTTCCTGTCGATCTTTTGTCCATGTCGACCTAAGGTGTGTCGACCAATTGGCGGCAACCTAAGGTGTGTCGACCTTTTTGTTGTCGACCTGGAGTCCCAGACCCGTGTGTGAGGGGGGAAGGTTATGCCTATAGGGGTGAGGTGAGAGCTATAATAAGCGGGGTGGGGAGGGGGGAATATAAAGTAGTTGATGCTAGAATAGGGAGGAGGGTAAATTAATAATAAAAAAAATACATTGAGTGTCACTGCAAGGACTTATCGGCCCAAAGGTCACGGAGTTGCAGGGGTCTTGCGGTGCTCATGCCACTTCTGGAGCTGGGCGCTACCATGTTGCCTGAGGTCAGCTAACAGTTGTCCACCAATGACAGAAATTAAAAATGTAAGTCAATCTCCAATGGGTTTTTTTTTTTATCTACGCATGCACAGGAGCCACATTGCGCATGTGCAGATCTGTTTCTGTTACATCGCTCACAGTGCCACAAAAGCCGCAGTATCATTGATATGCTGGTGCTATTTGGGAGCATGGAGCATTCCAGAAAATGGGGGTGTTGGCCCTGTTTTCTTGGCATGCTGAAACTAGTGGCTGCATTCGATGCTCACACAGATGATTCAGCACAGCATCTTTGGACACAGCAGCAGATTACAGAAGCCTGCAGTGGACAACTTTTTACTTAAGACTCCTTCTGCTACTTTTGCATAATTCTGCACAGTCACTGTGTACAAAGACACAGCAGCTTTGACAAAATCGTTTTTCACAGCTGCATTAAAAATGTGTAATAAATATGACCCTTTAGGCAGAATTTGGCCTTAAATGTTCCACACAGAATTTTACCCCAATTGCCCCATGGATAAGAATGAACTCACACTTTTTGGCTTTCCGGCTCTATGTGTACAGATGTGTCCTCTTATGTTGTTGCCAGCAGCATCATTGGCGTTTCTATAATGGGTTCAATGTGTGGAGTTCCCACGAGCCCCACACGTTGCAGATCTATCATCCCTCCTACGTTCTCCCTCTCTCCCCAGCCATGAGTGCACAGCCAGTGCAGAGTCCTGTCTGTCAGAGAAATGACTCTTACCTGCATGTCATAATGCTGCTGTGATCCCCACCTTAGAGCAGGATGGCTCTCCTGGCTGCTGCACAGAAAGATGGCCAGGATATGAAAGCTTTCGCATTTGTGAATCCCTTCATCTGCAAAAGAAGTGTGGAGATGTGATTCACTAGGACAGAGGTTTCATGCAAGCTCTGTCCCGGCACCCAAATACTTGTACATTCCTGCAATTTTCATACATATCGCACTCGGAGTCCTGGCGAGATTTTCCTCCCACAAACGCATTTCATACCTGGGGGGAATGTAATAGGGTGTGAGAATCAGAAAGTGAGAGATTTTGGGAGAGTTCTCCTGTTTTTTTTTTAAGTGCCAACCACTTCCATGGCAAAACCAGGTTGATTTTCCCATATAAATGATTGCCACTTAAAAAAAACAGGAGAATTCTCCCAAAATCTCTCACTTTATGATTCTCACACCCTATTACATTCCCCCCATGGACTGAGATAAATCAGACCCACAGTATCCATAGTGCATTACACACAGTTATCAGTGTCTGATGCAAAATAACAATATTGAAGCCTTATGTTTCATGGTGTTTAGATTATCTGCTTAGGAAATGTGTATGTAATATATACACACACTATAAAAATATGTATATTTACTATATGTGCTTCATCCACTCTTATTGGCTAATTTTGCACATTTAGGCAATAATTCCAAATTATTTGGCTGAACATATAGATCATATGACTAAGGCCATCAAAACACAACAGGATGGAAACAATAGGAAGCATAATATACAGCATACATGTGTGAAAATGATATATTCAGAGGAATGTGTTATGGAAAGCATCCAAATAACACTGCAAATATAACTTCACAAAGCAGTATAATAAATAGCTGATTAAGTCAGTATTTAGCAATGACAACTTAGGCCATACTGTTTGTGTTGTCTATCGCACCATCTTTTTCTTTAAATTGTGTGTCATATTCACATTGCAGATGCAGTGAAAGCCATTCGAACAGGAATTAGTTTTAAACACATACAAAATGCAGATGAAGCACAGTGGAATTTTGCGTGAGAAAAATCTGAGGCTGATGCATTGTAGCACTTCATATACGTATTCAGTTTCAGTTACTAACAGATGTACAAATGTCACACAACAGATTGCTCAGTGTAATCTAGCAAAGTAATTTTGTTGCTTCCAGTTGTTTCATTTTTGGTAATAATATGCACATTTTGAGTGAAAAAGATAGGACCTGGCGTACCGAGAGGGGCTGTTTGGTGCGATTGAAGCCACAATGGATAAGGACACATCTCTATACACATATTCCATTAGGTTTTGCACATTCCAAATATAGTAATTATTATAACGTGTAGCGAGACACCCTGAAGCAGATTCAATTAGCCAGCCAGTAAATCAAAAGAAGTCCCTTATAGGCAGTCACTTATTTCAGACAGATGAGAGACTGGTCCTGATTCGCTGGTCATCGGCAGGCATACTGAAAATGAAATCATTTTCACTTTGGGAATGAAAAGGGCACTGTTTGTTAAGATTACACACAGTGTATTGCAGCAATGTTAACTACTACAAAGATACAGGGGCACTATTTATATATAAACATACAGTATAAGGCATTGTTCAATACTAAAGAAGACACTTGATTTTTAGATACAGGGTTCATGTTAATTTTTCTTCCACAAATTACATAATCGCTGCTGCTATTAATTCCATGTATACTTTTGAATACACTAAAATGAATATATATATATATATAAATAAATAGATGTCCAGTACAACAGGCGGCACTCAGAGACTTGTACTCAGCTGTGAATATGCATAAATACCCCGTGGGGTGTGCTTTATTGTGGTGACGTTTCAAGGATTTCTCCCCTTCTTCAGACTGAAGAAGGGGAGAAATCCCAGAAACGTCACCACAATAAAGCACACCCCACGGGGTATTTATGCATATTCACAACTGAGTACAAGTCTCTGAGTGCCGCCTGTTGTACTGGACATCTATGTTGTTGGGGACTGCACCCCAGATGAGGGCACCGGAGCCGGAGCCGGCTATCGAATGACTGGACTGCTGGAATAAATTGTTTATATATACAGTATACAGTATATATATATAATTTTTTACATAAGTAATTTTTTCATATAATTGCAATATTGTCTTATTAGCACCAAATATACTGTTTTTTACAGTAGGACAGAACATTTAAACTGAAAAAAATATACATTTTAACCCATGTTAATTGAACTGTCCGTTATGTATTATGCAACTTAACAGGACAGCACTTGAAGTCATTCTTTCCTCTTTTGTTAGTACTGATTTCTAATTACATTGTTTAAATATTTCCCCATGTAAGCGATCTAGTTCAAGAAATGACTTACATTTAGTTCCAGAACTTTTCAGATTACTTTTATCAATAAAATGCTTTGATGACAAAGCTGTGATTTTCACTATGGGAGTTTTCCACTTGCAAACCTTTTTTTTTTTCCAGCCTGCTGTAAACTCATTTTATCTTTACACAAAGCATAAAGGGCATTGTCCAGAGACAGTGTCCAGAAACATGCCTGACTAAATGTGCCCACATTTTCATGTCAACATAGTCATCGATTTATGGAGTATATTTGGAAATGTATATATAGTTTTTTTTTATAAAATATTGTTCATGGAAACAAAGGCATTGAGATTGCTGTGTTTTTATACTATGTTCCAACTGCTTAAAATCTAATTAAGAACAAGATTAATATGTGTTACATATATTTTACAGGTCACTGAATATCTACAGTTCATAGCAGATATTTTACAGATAAACAATAACAATTACAGACATGTTCCACTGGAAAAAATACTTCATAGGGTTTAGGGTACGACAGAATTTAGAGCTGTCTGACAACTATGGCTACAGAGGAGGTAACGATTGGAGGATTGGACACCTTACATTGTGCATTTAAGGTCAGTTGATAGCAAAATGACGGTGGTAGGTGAAGTTTTCAGGAGGGATGTATATATGTGGTACCCTGTATTAACTGTTTGAGCTGCTACTAATACCAAAGCAGCCTAAATAAGGAGCCCTGTGGGGGGTTAATCTCCCCATCCCGGGTGCTAGGCAACAGTAGCGCCAGGGAGGAGAGACCAGTAGGGCACTAGGACCAAGGACTTGTGGTGCATGTCCCAGCAGCATGGGAAGCCTGTTTCCATTTGGATTGGCTGGAGCCGGGCGGGAAAAAGGAGGAGTGGTAATAAAGGAGCCAGGTTGGCACGCAAGGAGGAGAGGCAGACCTACCGCTGATCACCGCTGCACGGAGGAGAGCCACGGCCAGGCTGGAAGCAGCCAGGCGCCGCCGGAGAGAGAGAAGCCGCCCCGTACAGTCAATGTGTGGGAGGAGTGACGTGGCTGCACGGAGCCCCGGATGAGGCTTTGCTGCTGTGCCCAAAAGAAGAAAGAGCCCGTGTGAGGAAGGAGCGATGTGGATAGACAGAGCTGCACCGAGAGAGCCGGGACCTGGCCACTACCATCCACCTGCCAGCCGCACAGGGAAAGTCAGGGCCCAACCACTGCCAACTGCCTGTCAGCTACACAGAGGGGAGATCCGGGTACCTCCAGATGGGGGAGAACTGCACCTCCGAGGACTCGGGAATCTGCTAAGCAACTGTGGGAGAGGCACATCCAGAGCTCAGCAGCCAGCAGCACAGAGTCGTGACCGGCAGGAGCCGGCAACTGGAGGAGATGTCTCAGGTACTGTCACACTCTCCCAGACACCCAGAACCACAATGAAATCCCAGCCACTAGAGAACACCCTGCTGACTCCTCACACACTAGCCAGCCACCTAAGCCCTCACTTCTCAGCCCCTGGACCCTGATAAGGCCAAGAGACTATTAGCCTAACCAGCACTATTAGTGCAATTTGTTCTCCTACCTATCAGCCCTAATAAGGTCAAGAGACTATCAGCCTGACCAATGCTATTAGTGCAATTAAAGAGAGACATTGAAGGGATATAGTGATCAGGTCATGCCGACCCGCAGTGTCGCCTTACAGTAGGAAATACTGAGGACTCTGCCGGAGTTACCCCAGTGAGGAAGCCAGAGTTAGTGTCCCAGGAAGTCAGGTGTTGTTGGTGGTTTAGAGACACTCTATCCCTCATCCATACCAGTGTTACTCCTATTGCTGTAAAGTGTATGATCTGACCCACCTTTATACACCCCTTGAACTTCTCCCAATTATGTACATGGCCAGAGACTGCTTTTACTGTGCCCACAGCGCCATCTAGTGGTGTGTTAGTATACTGTTTGATTGTTCCTGAACTAAGGATATTTCTAAATGACAGTTTCGGTATCGATGTTCTGAAGAGCACTTATGTTGACATTGTGATACATTTAATGTCTATTATGCAAATGATATGTTATATTCTGAGATGTGCCTTGTGAGGTAAATTTGATTTACTAGCCAACACTTGAATATATTGAAATGGTGACTATCCTTTTTCCTGATGTAATAAATGTTCTGTCACTATCCATTTGCATTTCCTTTGTCTGTGGGGTCCTCTTTGGGGTGTCCATTCTTCTGCCACAGGCTCCTACGGAAGAAGTCGTGAGAGGTCTGGAACCAGCAAACGTCATCTGGAAACACAGGTATGACACTACACCATCACAGGGCCTGATATTACAACTTGGCGTCACGAACAGGATCACAGTTACCCTTGTAAATGGTGAGATGTCACAGCTGCAGGACGCATCGGATGCGGGAGCTCTACAACAGCCTGTGGATTCTACACCGAGCTACGATTCTACACCGAGCCACAGAAGAGCGCCTGAGCCACCCAACCCAGCAGTCCCAGCGGCAGTAATGCCGACTGCACCGATCACGATGCCCTATTACTTCGGGGCCCTCTGGCTTCCCACATACTCAGGTGACAACTGCAATTGGGGACCAGCTCCTTTAGGGAATTAGAGGAAAAGCTACACTCCATGTTCTGGTTATACACGCTGAGCGAGGAACAATGGGCAGAGATTGTCCTCTGCCAGCTAAATGGGTCCACACTATGGGAGGCATGATCATGGTCAGACACAGACCGAAAATCGGCCGAAGGGATCCTGAAGAAACTGTCCAGCATCTATAACTCCCAGTCCATCGCAGAATTGAAGGGGTGACTATATGCCCGAAAACAACAACTGCGAGAAAACTTGCAAGATTTTGCCCTGGGATTACAAGAGGCAATGCGGGCAATCCAAGCTAGAGCTCTGAGGGAAGTAGAATGAGTCGATGAAAAATTGACAGAGCTGTTTATTGAAGGAGCCAGGAACGAAGCAACAAGGGCCCAGCTGAGAATGCGGAGAAAACAGAAACCCAATTGCACCTTCCCCTAATTTAAAGAAACCTCAATGGACATACTGGGGTTGAATCAGAACACAGACGCAGAATATGGGGCGAACTCGGAACTGACTGAGGATGAAGAGTGTGATGAGACGCAATTGTGTTTGATACCCAAACCCAGCAAGCCTTAACGAGTCGCCACTCAGCAGGTCCAAACCAGCCAAGATCCGATCGGGGCTCTCACCAGTGCCGTAACAGAAATGATGAAAGATATTTGAGATATACACCTGGAACAGGCCAAGAATAAATGCGGAGGATTGCATCGTGATTCGGGTGGAAGAACAGATGACAATGGGATATTCTGTGGGGCTCAGGACGATGCGCCACCGATCAGTTTGATGCTCAGGGGAGGCCCATCTGTCGACGTTGCAAGTTGAGTGGACATGTTGAGCGCGAATGTGAAGACGAGCCTTTAAACAACGTGACCCCAAGGCAAGGGACCGACCCTCGGGAAGAACATCGTAAATAGGTCCATTGGCACCGGAATGGTGGCAACGATACATTGGCAAGTGTCCCCATCTGGAGATAAGGGTCAACGGAGTAGAAATGGCAGCCCTTTTGGATACCAGATCCCAAGTAACAACTATTCAGCTCACTGAGTTCAGAAAACACTGGGAAGAGAATGAGATCATGATGCCACCTACAACCTGGCTGAGCCTACTGGCCAGCAACAGCCAACCAATTCAGTTCTGTGGCTACTGGGAGTCCGACTTATCTATTGGCGAGGCACAGCTAGAACACCAAGGCTGTTTGGTCACAACTTCCTGCAATGAACACCACCTGCCCCCTGTCATTCTGGGGATGAACGTGCTGAAAAATTGTCCCGACTAGCTGGTGGAGGCCCTCAGGATAGAGATGAGATCCGCAGCCCCGACAGAATGGAAAACAATGCAGCAGATGATGCATCTGCTTGAAGGGCAAAGGTGTTTCATTAACCCCAAAGGAGAGGTGGGCAAGGCCAGGATCATGGACTGCCTGTTATGCACACCAGTGCCTGCAGGAATGTACTGGTGTTTGAACTGTTATACACACCAGTGCCTGCAGGAATGTACTGGTGTCTGAACAGAGAGGGATGCAAAACAAATGAACTCACAGACAGACTGGGAAATATGACATAACGTACACAGAAGGTGATAGGGTAACAAAACCAACACAGAGTGAACAGAGAAGCCCAGAGGCTAAGAAACTGGGTGTCTCCCTAGTATTAGAAATGCTCAGATGGAAAAAGCAAGATGTTGTGTTTTAATACGTAGAGAACCCGAAATGCTGTTGCTAAGGGCAACAGCAAAACCCTAAAGGGTTACCAACGGGTGTGGCAGTAAACTCCTTGGTCAGAGATGGAATAATAGACACAAGGAGAGTCTCCACAATCCTAATTCTCACTTGCAGGGCCCAGGTTCAGCTTATTGCCACTAAACTGACACATGGACGCCCTGCACAGTGAGAGAGGATTATGCAGGCAGGTCTGAAAGTACAGCCACAAACCTGCTGGGTTCACAGGATAGCAAAAGAACCTCAGCAGGCTAAACGACTGACTCCAGTCTTACTGCTAGGTCTGGATTGGCAGAGTGTAGTACCAAATGCCCAGGCCTATTTGCAGTAAGCAACAACAAAATACAAAGCTACACAGTACTGGCTAACTTTCAGGAACTGACTAACCAACAAAGATTCAGCAGCATCTGCTTAACCTGAGAAGAGGCCTTATAAAGCAGGTGCTGTCCATGCCCCCCTCAGACCTCACAGACTGTGAGCACAAAAACCAGCACCGGATCCCATGCCTGTAACCACTGCACAGCAAAAGACCCGAACCGGAGTATCAGCTGCGCTCAGGTTACTCCGCTAGCACTTGTCTCCCGGTTGCCATGACGACGTTGCAGCACAGGGCAGGAGACCCTAACAGTACCCCCCCTCTGATGAGGGGTCAAAGAACCCCTACCACCGGGTTTATCGGGGAACTGCGAGAAGAAAGAGCGTATCAGTCTGGGGGCATGAAGATCACAACTGCGCACCCACGACCGCTCCTCCGGGCCATACCCCTTCCAGTGCACCAAAAATGACAGCCGACGCCGAACCATCTTGGAGTCAAGAATCCTTTCAACAACAAACTCCCTCTGGCCACGTATCAGAAGAGGGGAAGGTCTTCCTCTGGAAGAAGGATTACTAATCGCCCGTTTTAAAAGGGAACAATGAAATGTTTTATTGATACCCAAAGAACGGGGCAGATCTAACTGAAATGCCACCGGATTGATAACCCTGGTGATCTTATAAGGGCCGATGAACCGGGGGCCTAACTTATGAGATGGCTGTTTCAACTTCAAATTCTTGGTAGACAACCAGACGAAGTCTCCTAATTTGAAGCTGCAGGGTCTTTTCCGCTTATCAAAAACCCTTTTGGTCACTAATGACACAGACACAAGGGCTTTCTTCACTTTCCTCCAAATACCTCTAAGGACCGAAACGACAGAGGAACCACCAGGCGTGGAGTCCAGGGGGTCAAAAGAATTGGCCTTAGGATGATGCCCATACACACAAAGGAAGGGAGAGATCCCTGTAGCAGAGTGAGCCGCGTTGTTATAGGCAAACTCCGCCATTGACAGATGAGCAACCCAGTCAGTCTGACACTTGGAGACATAACACCTGAGGAACTGCTCCAAGGTCTGGTTCACCCTTTCAGTCTGCCCATTAGACTGCGGATGGTAGCCTGACGACAAGCTGACAGAAATCTGGAGATCGGAACAAAATGCCCTCCAGAATTTGGCCACAAACTGGGATCCGCGGTCAGAGACCACATCAAGTGGCAACCCGTGGAGGCGCACAACATGCAGCATAAATAATTCAGACAGGCGTCTGGCCGATGGCAGCCCAACCAGTGGAACGAAGTGCGCCATCTTCGAAAACCTGTCAACGACAACCCAGATGGCTGTCATCCCAGAGGATTTGGGCAAGTCCACAACAAAATCCATTGAAATGTGGGTCCATGGCTTAGATGGAATAGAGAGTGGATGTAATGGGCCAACAGGAACCCCTCTAGGAGTCTTATTTCGGGCACAGATGTCACATGCCCGAACCCACTGATCCACATCCTTAGCCACCGAGGGCCACCACACCGCCCTAGATAGCAACTCCCGAGTTCTGGCAATACCCGGGTGACCTGCCGACTTCTTGGCATGGAATTCCAGGAACACTCGCTGTCTTAACCTAGGAGGCACAAACAAAAGACCTACCGGAAGGTCTGGAGGAGCCTGCTCCTGTGCTCTAAGGACTAATGACAAGAGGTCCTGGGTAATGCCCACTTTAATACATGATGGGGACACAATGGGCAACGGCTCCTCGGTGGTCTCCTGGATTGGAGCAAAACTCTGCGAGAGCGCATCAGCCTTGATGTTTTTTGACCCAGGGCGATATGTTATCAAAAAATTAAAGCGAGCAAAAAACAAAGCCCATCGTGCCTGCCTGGCATTGAGACGCTTCGCTGACTCTAAATATGCCAAATTCTTATGGTCGGTGAGAATTGAGACCACAAACTTAGCCCCCTCAAGCCAGTGTCTCCACTCCTCGAGTGCATCCTTAATAGCCAACAATTCCCGGTTACCCACGTCATAATTCATCTCGGCAGGCGAAAATTTACGGGAAAAGTAAGCACAGGGATGAAGGCGATTATCAGACACTCCCATCTGAGAGAGCACTGCCCCAATACCCATCTCTGAGGCATCCACCTCCACCACAAAAGGACGCTCTGGATCTGGGTGTCGCAGCACCTTGGCCGAGACAAATGCCCTTTTGAGACGGGCAAAAGCCGCTTTGGCCTCACGAGACCAGTGAGCAACATCCACCCCTTTCTTAGTGAGTGCCACCAAGGGCGCCACTATAGACGAAAATCCAGCTATAAATCGTCTATAAAAATTTGCAAAGCCCAGGAAACGCTGAAGCGCCTTCAAACTAGTGGGCTGCACCCAATCCAGGACTGCCTGTACCTTGGAACCCTCCATTTGGAAACCTTCTGGGGAGATAATATATCCTAGAAATGCGATTTGCTGAACTTCAAATTCGCACTTCTCCAGCTTCGCCCCAAGCCGGTGGTCTCTGAGTTTCTGGAGGACTAAGCGTACATGCTTCCGATGTTCCTCCAGGGAATGGGAGAAGATTAGGATGTCATCTAAGTATACAACTAAGAATCTATCCAAATATTCCCTGAGCACATCGTTCATGAAATCCTGGAAGACTGCCGGGGCATTACAGAGCCCAAAAGACATCACCAAATATTCATAATGCCCTGAGTGGGTATTAAAGGCAGTCTTCCATTCATCCCCCTCTCTTATTCGGATTAGATTGTACGCACCGCGTAGGTCAGTCTTAGAAAAAATGGTGGCAGTACGAAGCTGGTCAGACAAGACCGAAATGAGAGGCAGTGGGTATGAGTTTTTAATCGTGATACGGTTCAATTCCCTGAAGTCGATGCAGGGTCGCAATGAACCGTCCTTTTTACCCACGAAGAAGAACCCCGACCCAACTGGAGACTGTGAAGGTCTGATAAATCCTTTAGCCAAGTTCTCCTGAATGTACTCTGCCATAGCCTGAGTCTCAGGACGTGACAGGGAGTACAACCTGCTCTTGGGAAGCTTAGCATTCGGCAACAAATCAATGGCACAGTCATAGGGGCGATGGGGAGGTAGTACCTCTGCAACTTTTTTGGAGAACACGTCCGCAAAATCTGCATAACACCCTGGCAATCCTGGCAAACTTAGCTGCGAGAGCCTGACTGGAAAGCTCAAGCAACTCCTGAAACAATCAGTACCCCAACTAAGAATCTCCCCAGAGACCCAGTCAAATTGAGGATTGTGGGCCCTTAACCAGGGTAACCCCAACACCAATGGGGCAAAAGTACAGACAGTCACATAAAAGGACAATTTTTCAGAGTGTGTGGCTCCAATAAACAAAGAAATCTGGCTAGTGCAAGAGGTAATTTTACCCTGGGATAATGGTTCCCCGTTTAACCCACAAATCTCAATTTCCGACGCCAAGGGTACTAAGGAAACAGAGTGTTTCAGGGCGAATTGGCGGTCCATAAAAACCCCGTCGGCCCCACTGTCCACAAAGGCCTCAGTCTTGACAGTTTGACCGAGGATCTTCAAGGTCACCGGAATGATAAAAGTCTTCTTGGGAAATTCTGACTTCTGGCCTGACAGGATATTTCCCATCACCCTCAGGCCCTGAAGTTTTCCGGCTTTTCTGGGCATGATACTACCACATGACACTTATTCCCACAGTACAAACACAACCCCTGCTGTCTCCTCCGCGTCTTTTCACGCGAGGAGAGGCGGGTAGCCCCAATCTGCATAGGCTCCTCGGAAAATTCCTCAGAGTCTGAGGTTCCCTTGGGAAAGAAGGAAACCTCGGTCTCCCTTTCAAGCCTACGCTCTCTCAGCCGTCTATCCACCCGGATGGATAACTGCATGAGCTGATCCAAGCTATCAGGCAAGGGATATTGTACCAGTTGGTCTTTTATCTGGTTAGAAAGACCTCTTCGGTACTGGTGTCTCAGGGCTGGGTCATTCCACTTGGTATCATGGGCCAACCTCCGAAACTCCGTACAGTAAACCTCAACTGGCCTTCGCCCTTGCTTAAGGATCGAAATCTGAGCCTCGGCTGAGGCCGTCTTGTCAGGGTCATCATACAACATGCCCAGTACCGTAAAAAAAGCATCAACACTTTTAAGCGACGGACAGTCAGGCTGCAACCCATATGCCCAGACCTGTGGGTCTCCTTGTAGCAAGGAAATCACTATGCCCACCCGCTGAATCTCTGACCCAGAAGACTGAGGCCTAAGCTGGAAATATAACTTGCAGCTCTCCTTGAAACAAAAGAACTGCGAGCGATCTCCAGAAAAACGATCCGGAAGATTTACTTTCGGCTCCTTAACCCCTGAAGGTGCTGCTGCTGCGGGAGCTCCGCCAGCGGCCTGGGAGGTGTGCATTTTAATGGACAAATCATTAAATTGACGAGTCAGGACCTGCACCTGATCGACCACCTGTTGCAACGTATTTTGAGGGGTATGCTCCATATTCCCACAAAATTTCAACAGGAGTATTGGGCTGCTGAATATGTTATGCACACCAGTGCCTGCAGGAATGTACTGGTGTTTGAACTGTTATACACACCAGTGCCTGCAGGAATGTACTGGTGTCTGAACAGAGAGGGATGCAAAACAAATGAACTCACAGACAGACTGGGAAATATGACATAACGTACACAGAAGGTGATAGGGTAACAAAACCAACACAGAGTGAACAGAGAAGCCCAGAGGCTAAGAAACTGGGTGTCTCCCTAGTATTAGAAATGCTCAGATGGAAAAAGCAAGATGTTGTGTTTTAATACGTAGAGAACCCGAAATGCTGTTGCTAAGGGCAACAGCAAAACCCTAAAGGGTTACCAACGGGTGTGCAGTAAACTCCTTGGTCAGAGATGGAATAATAGACACAAGGAGAGTCTCCACAATCCTAATTCTCACTTGGAGGGCCCAGGTTCAGCTTACTGCCACTAAACTGACACATGGACGCCCTGCACAGTGAGAGAGGATTATGCAGGCAGGTCTGAAAGTACAGCCACAAACCTGCTGGGTTCACAGGATAGCAAAAGAACCTCAGCAGGCTAAACGACTGACTCCAGTCTTACTGCTAGGTCTGGATTGGCAGAGTGTAGTACCAAATGCCCAGGCCTATTTGCAGTAAGCAACAACAAAATACAAAGCTACACAGTACTGGCTAACTTTCAGGAACTGACTAACCAACAAAGATTCAGCAGCATCTGCTTAACCTGAGAAGAGGCCTTATAAAGCAGGTGCTGTCCACGCCCCCCTCAGACCTCACAGACTGTGAGCACAAAAACCAGCACCGGATCCCATGCCTGTAACCACTGCACAGCAAAAGACCCGAACCGGAGTATCAGCTGCGCTCAGGTTACTCCGCTAGCACTTGTCTCCCGGTTGCCATGACGACGTGGCAGCACAGGGCAGGAGACCCTAACACTGCCAACCCATTATACTTCGACCCAATGCTGAACACGTGATATGGTGTAAGGTCAGGATCGGCCCAGGTGGGCGGGATTACGAAGCAGTCATCAAAGCCTGTGACCCCGATGGGCAGCAGCCGTTCACGACGGCCAAGACACTGGCAAGAGTGGAACGTGGAAGAGTTCCAGTCCGGGTACTCAATCCGCACAGTTACCCAATCCCGCTGTTCCGGAACTGCCCAGTGGCCAGCATGGTGTTGGTCGATTTCCAAGACGTGTTGGGAGATACAGTGTCCGGAACTCAACAAAGAACTGTGGCCAGCCAATCCAGCCTATTCACCACGGACACCCCCTGGTGGAACGAGATCTAAATCGGAGATGCGGATACACCAGAAGACCAATGAGAGGGTGTTATCCAAGTCATGTGCAGGAATGCCGGGGCTTTCAGCCAACACCCAGCTGACTTTGGTAGAGCAGAGGCGGTGCAACACCACATTTCCACTGGAATGAGCCCACCAATTAAAGAGGGACACAGGCCACTCTCACCGGCCATGTATCAACCTGTACGAACCATGATCAACGAGATGCAAGAGGCCGGCGTGATCAAGGAGAGCCAAAGCCCGTGGGCCGCCCCGCCTGTCATTGTCAAGAAGGACAGCAGCCTTTGTTTCTGCGTTGATAACAGTAGGTTGAATGCAGTCACGCACAAGGACACATATCCATTACCATGAATTTAGGAGTCCCTGACTGCCCTGAGGACCGCTGTCTATTTCTCAACCTTGGATTTGACCAGCGGGTACTGGCAGATCCTGATGGCCCCAGAAGATCGAGAGAAAAGGGCTTTTACCACCCCCATGGGCCTATTCGAATTCTATAGAATGCTGTTCGGACTCTGCAATGCCCATGCCACCTCCCAGAGGGTCATGGAACACTGCTTGGGCCATCGTAACTTCGAGATGGTCCTTCTGTATCTCAACGACATAATTATCTTCTCAAAAATGTACAAGGACCATCTGAAACACTTGGAGGAAGTGTTCGGACAGTTGACTCAATGTGGCCTGAAGTTGAAGCCATCCAAATGCCACCTCCTGAAGCCAAAAGTGCAATACGTCGGGCACATCGTGAGCGCTGAAGGGGTGAAGCCAGATCCAGAGAAGATTCTCGTGGTGCGTGACTGGCAAGTACCAAGAACCGTCAAAGACGTACACAGCTTCCTGGGGTTCATTGGATACTATCGACGATTTATCGAGTACTTCGCTAAAGTGGCCTCATCACTGCATGAACTCCTGCGTGGGAAGTTGGGCCAAGAGAGGCGAAGTACAGCAGTGGTTACATGGATCAAATACCACCAAGCATCTTTTGAACAGCTTAAGCGTTCACTTGTCGAGGCACCCCTCCTGGCCTACCCTAACTACGAAAAGCCCTTCCAGGTCTATACTGATGCCAGCCACTGTGACCTGGGAGCTGTGCTATCACAAGTACAGAATGGCTGGGAAAGGGTGATTGCCTACACCAGTCAGGGCCTCAGGAAAACCGAACACAATAAAAAAAACTACAGCACGTTCAAACTGGAGCTGCTCGCCCTGATCTGGGCCGTGACAGAGAAGTTAAAAAATTACTTACCTGCCACCCCTTTCGTAATTGTCACTGACAACAACCCCTTGGCCCACCTATTCACGGCCCGGCTGGGTACAATGGAACAGAGATGGTTGCCATGCCTGGCCAACTTCCGCTAAACAGTAACATATCGTAGCAGGAAATCTAATGGCAATGCGGATGCCCTGTCCCGTCAGCCCACAGACCCCTTGCCTGAACCAAGTCTACAAGACAAGGGAAGATTTGATTGGGAGCTGATCCAAGAAGAAAGTTAGGTGATCCGGAACCTTAAAGAACTTCTCTACCGGAATGGTCGGCTGACCAAAGTACAGAGGGCTAATGCAGATCCAGAGTTAGTCAAACTAATGAGACACCATGATCACCTGAGTCTTCGACAAGGACTCGTTATTTGCACAAGTCTTGACCCTGGGACCCATCAGCTCATCCATCAGGTTGTGGTCCCAAAAGAACGAGCCCGCTTCTTGCTTAATGCTTATCACGACCAGTCTGGTCATTTTGGGATACAGAAGACTGCGGCAACTCTGTGGAGGAGGTACTTCTGTATTGGAATGCGGGCTGGTGTTGAAAGATGGTGCAGCGACTGCGTGAGCTGTACCTTGAAATGCCCAGCTGAGTCCTCTCAGAAAAATCCCCTTCACCTGATTACGAGCAGCCGTCCAGCCGAACTGGTGGTGTTGGACCACATGAAGCTCAAAACAAGTTTCAATGGCTTCCAGTATGCCTTAACGATCATAGACCATTATAGTAAGTTCCTAGTAGTGGTCCCAGCACGTGACCTGACTGCAAAGTCAATGGCAGAACTTTTCATGAAACACTTTGTCTGACCCTATGGGTACCCTGATCAGGTCTTGATGGATCAAGGCCCTGCCTTTGAATCCCAACTGTTCCACCAACTATGCTCCATGTACGGATACCGGAAATTGAGAACCACCACCTATCACCCACAGGGGAATAGTCTCTGCGAGAGAGCCAATCAGACCATTATAGGGATGCTCCAAAGCCTCTTGGCAGAAGTCAGGGCCCGGAGGCCCACTCACCTACCGGAAATGACGTACCTGTACAATAACACGAAACACTGTTCAACAGGATTAACGCCCTTCTATCTGAAGTTTGTGAGACAAGGCAAACTCCCCAAGTACCTGGAGCTAACCCCAGAGGCCGGAGAAGTTGATACACCACAAATCAATTGGGTCCAAGAACACCAGTAACTCACCAGTGATAGGCAGTACTTTTCTTCTGGTGTCTCTGATTCTGAAAGTGAATCTAATGTAATCGGTGTCAGGAGGTCAGAACGTAGCACTAAAGGCGTTCTGCCCTTGCACTACTGAGAATAAAACATGCATGTATTATGTGCATATATCTATGCTCACACTTATTCGCTTGTCTAAAATTGTTGAAAATCTTGTCAAAAGACTTGTTGCTCAGGACTTTGAGTTACCCTGAAAATGCGTGAGGACACGCATAATTCCAGCAGGGCGATTTGTGGTACCCCGCCTCTAGGGTACCCCTGATTTAACTGTTTGAGCCACCACTAATACCAAAGCAGCCTAAATAAGGAGCCCTTTGAATAGAGACTGCAGGGGGATTAATCTCCCCATCCCGGTTGCTAGGCAACAGTAGCGCCAGGGAGGAGAGACCAGTAGGGCACAAGGACCCAAGACTTGTGCATGTCCCTGCAGTGTGGGAAGCCTGATTGGCTGGAGTCAGGCGGGAAGAAGGAGGAGGACTGGTAATAAATGGAGCCTGGTTGGCGCGCAAGGAGGAGAGGCAGACCTACCGCTGATCACCGCCGCACGGAGGAGAGCCGTGGATGCATCAGAAGCAGCCAGGCGCCGCCGGAGAGAGAAGCCGCCCCGTACAGTCAACGTGCGGGAGGAGTGATGCTGATGCCGGGAGCCCCGAACGAGGCTCTGCTGCTGCACCCAAAAGAAGAAAGACCCTGCGTGAGGAAAGAGTGATGTGGATAGACAGAGCCGCACCGAGAGAGCCGGGACCTGGCCGCTACCATCCGCCTGCCAGCCGCACAGGGAGAGTCGGGGCCAGACCGCAGCCAACTGCCTGTCAGCCGCACAGAGGGGAGATCCGGGTACCGCCAGACGGGGGAGCGCCGCACCTCCGAGGACTCGGGAATCTACTAAGCAACCGTGGTGGAGGCACATCCAGAGCTCAGCAGCCAGCAGCAAGGAGTCGTGACCGGCAGGAGCCGGCAACTGGAGCAGAGGTCTCAGGTACTGTCACACTCTCCCAGGCACCCAGTACCACGAAGAAATCCCAGCCACTAGAGAACACCCTGCTGACTCCTCACACACTCAGCCAGCTAACCCCTCACTTCTCAGCCCCTGGACCCTGATAAGGCCAAGAGATTATCAGCCTTAAAAGCACTATTGGTGCAATTTTTTCTCTTACCTATCAGCCCTAATAAGGTCAAGAGACTATCAGCCTGACCAACGCTATTAGTGCAAATAAAGAGAGACATTGAAGGGATATAGTGATCAGGTCATGCCGACCCGCAGTGTCGCCTTACAGTAAGAAATACTGAGGACTCTGCCGAAGTTACCCCAGTGAGGAAGCCAGAGTAAGTGTCCCAGGAAGCCAAGTGTTGTTGGTGGTTTAGAGACACTCTATCCCTCATCCATACCAGCGTTACTCCTATTGCTGTAAAGTGTATGATCTTACCCACCTTTATACACCCCTTGAACTTCTCCCGATTATGTACATGGCCAGAGACTGCCTTTACTTTGTCCACAGCGCCATCTAGTGGTGTGTTAGTATACTGTTTGATTGTTCCTGAACTAAGGTTATAGCTAAATGACAGTTTCAATATCGATGTTCTGAAGAGCACTTATGTTGACGTTGTCATACATTTTATGTCTATTATGCAAATGATATGTGATATTCTGAGATGTGCCTTCTGAGGTAAATTTGATTTACTAGCCAACACTTGAATTCATTGAAACGGTGACTATCCTTTTTCCTGATTTAATAAACGTGCTGTCACCATCCATTTGCATTTCCTTTGTCTGTGGGGGAGGTCCTCTTTGGGGTGTCCATTCTTTTGCCACAGGCTCCTACGGAAGAAGTCGTGAGAGGTCTGGAACCAGCAAGCGTCATCTGGAAACACAGGTACAACACTACACCATCACAGGGGCTGATATTACATATAGATCACTGGGGCATTTGGGGAGCTATTTTATGAAACATTTACATTTGTTATGAGAAGTGAAATATATATCTGTAATACAGGGACAGCAAATTTATTTAGAGCATATGACAGTGAGTCCTGAATATTAATTACCAGGAAAAATGGCAGATTCATCAACACAGAACAATGAGTTTGCAGAGCTAGGCTATCGGAAATTAAGCTTAGGTCACTTTTCCATAGTCAAATACAGTATGTTGATAGTAGCGCATGGTCTGTATAATGCATTTTTTTGGGCCGCTTGTAATTTGGAGACCATTGGATTATACTGGTCATCACAATTGATATGAAGTTTTATTTATTGATTAACATATATAGGGTCTGATTCAGAGTCAAGCCCAAGTCGTGGCCATCCTTATGTCTTTTGCGGCAATCATATTTTCTACTTTATGCTACAGTAATACCTCTACAAAGCCGCTCCCTGGTATAAATCCGTGCATCCAAATGTGCAAGAACTAAGACACCCACTTGCAGTGTCTGTAGATGCAGCATTATGGTCAGTAGCGCCAGCCCTATGGCAGATACAGTTTCCCCGTCTAAGCAGGTCTGTATTATCCAAACCTAGTGGCTCCATAGGGACTAGGGGTCTGTCAATTAATTTTGCTGAGGCACTGTTACCTGCACCCTAGGGCTCCAATAGTTAAAGGCACTTTATACTGCAGACCAATAGCACACTAGCGCTATTTCAAAAGAGAAAGAAAAGGGAGAACTATTGCGCTATAACAAAAGAGGTCAGCAGACTTTATTTCAACTGGGTATCGGTGTCCGTGTGACTAGTGAAAGTGTAGATGATGGCATACGCTCTGCTTCCCAAATGTCATCTGTAGTGGGGTGAAAGATTGAAGTGCCGAAAGGGGCCCAAAATACCTGAAATCCTTGGGGCACAGCCATGGGTTAATATGGCCCTCCGTCTGAGTGTAGCCTCCTATTTGAGCGTCACTGCAATCGTTTTCAGCAAAACGCCTGCAACTCTTCTATGCAGTGCAACATCTCCATGCGTCTTTTTAGCAACACCCTTGTTACCTCCCAGTCATTATCTAGGAATGCTGCTAGCATTTCTGCTACCATGCTTCTAAATGTGTTCTGCAGTTCTGTAGCAACAATATCATGATCCATGTGCTGTGCGACTCAGGTGCATTTGAGTCACAGAAAATGACTCCACTGCGTCAAACATCACTACTGTCTGACTCACAATAAGGTCTTCAGAGGGTTTTTTTAATGCATGTGCTACAAAATTTGAAAGTTTTCTTTTACTATTGGATTTTTATTTTTAGCAGTAAGTTATATGCACATACAGTCAACTTTCAAAAGGAGCAGCATTGAGAAGTCAAGATAAAAAAAATTGTAACAAAAGAAGCCTGTCCCAATTTATTTACAAAGCATGCTAAATTTACTATTGTGCTCAGCCAACAAGTCACATCCCTCATAAAACCCGACTCATCAGCTGTAGTTTTGGCTAATACACAGACAAATATACTAATTTTACAAAATCTGGAGTGCCGATATCTTATATAGTAATTATGGCATTTATATACAGTTACCAGCCTATCAAAATGACGGAACAACATAACAGTGATGTCAGCGCAAAACACCTGAATTCCCCCCATAGAGGTGAAGAGCAGAGTTCGCCTTTTATTATATGGGATAATAATAGCCATTACAAAAGTAATCTCTCAGATCGAGTACTGTGTTTGTAAGTCAGGAATGTGCTTCTTGAAACTGCATTCTTGAGAACTGGAAATCGAATAGACTTTTATAATTGTGCAAAGAATTGAAAAATTGTCATATTGCACGGTCTGTATATAACTGTCTATATATCACTGCATAATCGGTGTGCACATCAAACTACTATTTAAAAACATTATTTTCAAACATTTGATTTATGAGTTTAGAAAATAAAAAACTGCTGTAACTTGTATTACCATGAGAGACTTAGAAACAACAAAGGCAAGAAAAAACTGAGAGATTATGAATATATGTTATGCTGTGTATTAAAAATATATTGTCAAATTTAAATTGACCTAGCTATCAGTATTCTAATTTCTCACTAGTGTATGATTTTACCTATTAAAATCTGCCACCCACAGGAAGTGCCTAGCAGTTGCAGTGGCTCCCCATTGGAAGGGTTTACTGATAATCACACAATGGAGAGGCAGTCCCTGGTGTTTTCTGCCCCTGGGACTGCAACTCCAGACTGTGATAGCAGAGAGCACTCCCCATTGGAAGCCACTCCCCTGCTATCACAGAAGCTCTTACCAGCATCTAGGGGATGCAGCCAATGCAGTTTGTTAATTTCTGTGCATGTGCAGGAACTCAGTTACAAACTCTCGACCAGCAAAGGCAGGAGCTGTGGTTTGTTTTCACTGAATACATTTTCATTTTTTGCATCCTGTTTTGTATTTTAATGACATGTATAATGTATAAGTTTACATATATAAAACATGGGCAAAATTAAAATAATAGTTATGATTAGAAATTAAAAAAACATAGGGGTCCATGTACTAAGCAGAGATAAAGGGGCCGGATGTAATGAAGTCCGAGTTGGCCTGGGGTGCGGATTCCCGGCCAAACTCAGATATTTTTTAAAGCAGCAATCATTTACAAGGCATGTTTTGCCTTGTACATGATTGTCGATTTAAAAAAACATATGAGTTCGGCTGGGATCCCGCACCTCCGGCCAGCACGGACTTCATTAATATCGGCCCAAGGGGTCTAAAGGAAACATGCAGAGAAAATTCCTGTAGATATTGCTTCTTGCTATGTACTAAAGGGATTTCTCTTCATGTTGACTGCCTACACTAAGGCACCTATGGCAGCGCTAAGTGTTCCAGCTGTTACTAAAGAGTGTTATGAGCCACGGCTGTGGCTCATTCCTGTTTTGCATGTCAGTTAGGTATTTTACGTTATTCTTCTGTTCATGTTCCCCGTGGGTGTCATGGGGTGCTCGGAACTCACCCTTAAGGAGGGGATACTGTTATGAACCACAGGTAGTGGTTCATTCCTATTTTATGTTTATAAGTTGTTTCGCAGGCCAGGATTTCCCGTTGCTCTGTTTAAGAGTACTCTTGGTTGCTGCCGCTGGTGAGTCTGTGTAATTGCAGCTTGTTCCCATGTGTTCAGCCGCACCTGGCTGCTAATTGCATCTTGTCAGTTTGGAGTCATGCAACAGGGCAGCTGCATGAGATTATTAATTAGGCCTCTCTGTTATATGCTGGCTCAGTGCTATTCACAGACGCTGGTGATATTTCTTGGTTTCTAGTCTGCTTGAGTTCTGAGCTTGTTCCTGCCAATTCCTGAGCTCCTGTGTAGCAGTGTCTGTCGAACTGCTTCCTGTGTCGATTCCTGTGTCAGTCCCTGTGTCGATTCCTGTGTCTGATCCCGTGTCCTGCCGTGAAGTGTTCCTGTACAGAAGTCCAGTGGCTTTGCCTATGCCTGGTCGAGTTTCTGGCTTCTTGGTGTCCACCGGTCTGTCGTTTGGGATTCTGCCTGTCCTCCAGTTCTGAGAGTCTGTGTCAGCAGCATTGGGAGTTCCTGTCCGTTTGCCAGTATTCGTACCGGTTCCGTGAGTAGCGGCTCTGCCGCATCCGTCGGCCTAGGCCGCTGTTTTCCGTTATTATTTCTGTCACTGGTGTTTTGCAGAGGGTTCTGCTTATGCTGTCACCGCCGGGACACGAGTATTGTGTCGGCGTGTGGTCAGCATTTCCTTTGTTGTTCTTTTCCTTTGGCGGCAAGCCGCACATACATTTAGTTTTAGGCTAGTTAGTAGCCCCTGGCTTTGGTTGTTTCAGTTAGAGGGCCCCTTGTTATCACCCTGTCTCGGTACACTCTTTGTCTCTCATTAAGACCTGAGGGGGCATCGAAGTTGGGCAGACGTAATCCGCCCTTCAAACGCAGCTGCCATGGGCTCAAGCAACCATAGTCTCGCAAGAGTGTACTGACAGCACGGGCGAGACAACGGAGATAGGGCGCCAGGGGCTATTCCCTTTCCATTCCCCTTTCCCAGCATTACGTTCCAGTGCTCCGGTCCTTGCAATAAGATCTCCTCAGACCAGAGTGCTGGAATCATAACATTATTACCAGCCATACCACAAAAAAGAAATAAAACTTTTTTTCTTTTTTGGCCCAGTCCAGTGTCTAGTCTAGAATCCAGTCTTGTCTAGAATTCAGTGTTTAGAATCCAGTCCGGTGTTTATAATCCAGTCTGGTGTTTAGAATCCAGTCTGGTGTTTAGAATCCAGTCTGGTGTTTAGAATCCAGTCCGGTGTTTAGAATCCAGTCCGGTGTTTAAAAATCCAGTCCGGTGTTTAAAAAAAAAAATTAGTCTTGTTTTGTCTAGTTTAAAAATTCAGTCTTGCCTTGTTTAGTCTTGCCTTGTTTAGTCTTGCCTTGTCTAGTCTTGCCTTGTCTTGTCTAGTTTTAAATCCTCCTATGTCTACTATGCAAGCCCTGCAGGCATCTCTCTCAGCCCTGAACTCTGCTTTCAGTGCTTTGAGACCAGAGCGACTAGAAGTTTTGCAGCAATCCTTAAAGCAACTGCAAAACCTTCTGACTAAAATCTTGCTCATCTTGCCAGAAGTCGTTGAGAGTACATCTATCTCTAAAGAGACTCTTGTTCACAGTATGGTGACAAGAGAATCCTCTGGTTTAATTGAAGAGAAAAGGTTTAAAAGTTTTCTGCGGCCCAGGCTCTCAGAACAGGGGCGTCTGCGTCGCAGAAACTTAAACTTATGCCTATATTGTGGGGGTTTAGGCCACTATCTGCAGACCTGTGAGTTGCGCAAGCCAAAGTGTGGTGACGAGTCTTGCCCTCTGGCCAAGTTGAGTCAGGATACAAGACCTACTCCTGTCTCTACTGTGGCAGAGGTACTTGTCACACAACCCACACTAAAAAGCTCTCTGTCCAATAATTGGGATCCTTGGGCAAGGGAGCCCCATTATAGATTTAGGAATCAAAAGAGAATGTTTCTCTCCTCTCTTGAGGTTCCTGTTGAAGCAGAGTTGCAAGCCCCTGGAGTGGTGCCCGATGCCCAGGTTCCTGGAGTGGTGCCCGATGCCCAGGTTCCTGGAGTGGTGCCCGATGCCCAGGTTCCTGGAGTGGTGCCCGATGCCCAGGTTCCTGGAGTGGTACCCGATGCCCAGGGTCCTGGAGTGGTGCCCGTTGCCCAGGGTCCTGGAGTGTTGCCCATTGCCCAGGGTCCTGGAGTGGTGCCCGTTGCCCAGGGTCCTGGAGTGGAGCCCGTTGCCCAGGTTCCTGGAGTGGTGCCCGTTGCCCAGGGTCCTGGAGAGGTGCCCGATGCTCAGGATCTTGGTACGGTACCCGATGCCCAGAGTGCTGGAGCGGTACCCGATGCCCAGAGTGCTGTAGCGGTACCCGATGCCCAGAGTGCTGGAGCGGTACCCGATGCCCAGAGTGCTGGAGCGGTACCCGATGCACAGAGTGCTGGAGCGGTACCCGATGCCCAGAGTGCTGGAGCGGTACCCGATGCTCTAGCTTATAGAGGGACATCAAATATTTTAGCTCAGGTTTCCATACCAGAAGGGGTCTCAGAAGCTGTTACCCCAGGTAGGGACTTGAAGAGCGCAATCCCAGAAAGGGTATCTGAAACCATAGTTCTAGAAGGGAACTCGAGAAGCAAAACCCCAGAAGGGATCTTTGAAGTAATATCCCCAAGTGGGGTCTCGAGAGACGCAGCCTCTAAGAAGGGTCTAGAGGTCGCTTCCCCAGGAAAGAACTTAAGAGGTGTAGCATTAGTGGAGGTGCTGAAGGTTATAGCTTCAGCAAAAGTTCCGGAAGTCATAGTCCCGGGAGAAGTTTCGATAATTATCGACTCAGAGAGGGAAGCCGATGGCTCGGTCCCAGTGGGGGAGGCCGATGGCTCGGTCCCAGTAAAAGAATCGGAGGCCACTGTCCCAGCGGGGTTCCCGGAGGCCACTGCCCCAGCGGGGTTCCCGGAGGCCACTGCCCCAGTGGGGTTCCCGGAGGCCACTGCCCCAGTGGGGTTCCCAGAGGCCACTGCCCCGGGTGGGGTTCAGAAAGTCACTGCCCCGGGTGGGGTTCAGAAAGTCACTGCCCCGGGTGGGGTTCAGAAAGTCACTGCCCCGGGTGGGGTTCAGAGAGTCTCAGTCTCGAGTAAGGTCAATAGTGACCAGGTCCTAGCAAAGCACTCCAGTCAGTCAGATGGGAAGGAAACAGATCCTGACTCTGATATCTCAACATCCATAATCTTTGATGGGGACTTAGCCCAATTTCTGGCGCTTTACAAACACTATTACATTATTATGTTGTCTAGACCATTTCTGGGCATCACTTCAGAGAACCTTGTGCTTTATCTGATTTATTCTTTTAGAGGAGAGCCTTTTGAGTGGGCAACCAGCCTAATGAAAGCTGATGATCCCATTCTTCAGGATCCCCCAGCATTCAGTGATGCAATTATTAAAAGATATGGTTCCAAAGAAATTGGTTCAGGTTCCTCTAAGTCACCCGTCTTGTCTGCTGAGAGTCCACCAAATACTGTAAACTCGGCACAAGAGTCCCAGCCCGTTGTTTTGACTGCAGGATGTGCTTTTCTGACTTCTTCTTCTTCTAATAATAGTACTTTGCCAGAAAGTTCAGCTCCCAAGGGTAAGAAACCTGTCTCTGATTTGAACGCAGCCTTGCTAGGTGGTACCATCAGTTCAGACAATGTTTGGGGAATTACCTTGGTCAGACCTAAAGAGCTTTGTAAAAAGAAGAAGAAGAAAAAGAAATAATTTTTGACTCTTGCCTTGATATAAAAAAAAAAAAAGTTTTTTTTTCCTTATCTTGTGTCCAGTGGCCACCGTCAGGGGGAGGGCACTGTTACAAGCTGTGGTTGCAGCTTGTTTCTGTTTTCGTGTCTGTTAGACCAGTGTGTCAGTTTTTTTTTTGTATCCCTTGTTTTGGATAGTCTGTATTTTGGGGTCCTTTGACCCCTCCTCAAGGGGGGGGTACTGTTATGAGCCACGGCTGTGGCTCATTCCTGTTTTGCATGTCAGTTAGGTATTTTATGTTATTCTTCTTTTCATGTTCCCCGTGGGTGTCATGGGGTGCTCGGAACTCACCCTTAAGGAGGGGATACTGTTATGAACCACAGGTAGTGGTTCATTCCTATTTTATGTTTATAAGTTGTTTCGCAGGCCAGGATTTCCCGTTGCTCTGTTTAGAGTACTCTTGGTTGCTGCCGCTGGTGAGTCTGTGTAATTGCAGCTTGTTCCCATGTGTTCAGCCTCACCTTGCTGCTAATTGCATCTTGTCAGTTTGGAGTCATGCGACAGGGCAGCTGCATGAGATTATTAATTAGGCCTCTCTGTTATATGCTGGCTCAGTGCTATTCACAGACGCTGGTGATATTTCTTGGTTTCTAGTCTGCTTGAGTTCTGAGCTTGTTCCTGCCAATTCCTGAGCTCCTGTGTAGCAGTGTCTGTCGAACTGCTTCCTGTGTCGATTCCTGTGTCAGTCCCTGTGTCGATTCCTGTGTCTGATCCCGTGTCCTGCCGTGAAGTGTTCCTGTACAGAAGTCCAGTGGCTTTGCCTATGCCTGGTCGAGTTTCTGGCTTCTTGGTGTCCACCGGTCTGTCGTTTGGGATTCTGCCTGTCCTCCAGTTCTGAGAGTCTGTGTCAGCAGCATTGGGAGTTCCTGTCCGTTTGCCAGTATTCATACCGGTTCCGTGAGTAGCAGCTCTGCCGCGTCCGTCGGCCTAGGCCGCTGTTTTCCGTTATTCTGTCACTGGTGTTTTGCAGAGGGTTCTTCTTATGCTGTCACCGCCGGGACACAAGAGTATTGTGTCGGCGTGTGGTCAGCATTTCCTTTGTTGTTCTTTTCCTTTGGCGGCAAGCCGCACATACATTTAGTTTTAGGCTAGTTAGTAGCCCCTGGCTTTGGTTGTTTCAGTTAGAGGGCCCCTTGTTATCACCCTGTCTTGGTACACTCTTTGTCTCTCATTAAGACCTGAGGGGGCATCGAAGTTGGGCAGACGTAATCCGCCCTTCAAACGCGGCTGCCATGGGCTCAAGCAACCATAATCTCGCAAGAGTGTACTGACAGCACGGGCGAGACAACGGAGATAGGGCGCCAGGGGCTATTCCCTTTCCATTCCCCTTTCCCAGCATTACGTTCCAGTGCTCCGGTCCTTGCAATAAGATCTCCTCAGACCAGAGTGCTGGAATCATAACAAAGAGTCAGAGTCAGGTCACTTACCATTGCCTTTCTTCTCTGGCTTCGTCACCTGTAGTTGCCGTTATCGGCCTCTCCTCATTGTACAAGCAGGAAGTGAGCTCTGTCAACTTGCTGGTTGTCAACAAAGTTTATTTAAAAAATATTTATATCTGCTGCAGCTACACAGGATGGGACTCCAGAGACAGGGGGTAGATGTATTATATACCCACATGAATTGTGCGGATATAGCGGGGCAGTGTAGAGGCAGTGTAATCTGTGAGTAGGGGGACTGTGTAGAGGCAGTGTGATCAGTGAGGACTCATGTAATGTCATCTCAGGACTGTCTGCTATAAGGCTGTGAATGCTGCCCATTGCTGTGATGCTTGCAGAGGGAATGGGCTGTGTTTGGGGTGGTATGTACAGTAAATCTGGCTTTGAAACTAGCCAGTGCCTCAACAGCCATTGACCTCACCACATGTCAGTGCCTTTGTGGGTCTATTATTAGTAACTGTTGCAGTACCCGGTTTTACTCCGCTGTAAGTGGTGTTAGTAAGTCATACTTGCCTACCTGACCCTCTCCATGAGGGAGAAAATGCTCTGTTCCTGGACTTTCCTGGTAATGTATGATTGCCATCACCTGTGGTGAGCTAGTTAATTGATAAGAAATGTGTTTCACCACAGGTGATGGCAATCATACACTACCAGGAAAGTCCAGGAACAGAGCATTTTCTCCCTCATGGAGAGGGTCAGGTAGGCAAGTATGTAGTAAGTGAACTCCATAGTGCCTTATTATCTCATTTAGCCACTTGCCCAGCATGGTCACATCAGAAAACTCACTGTGCAGCAGCAGGAAACAAAGCTTCCTGCAATTGCTACTCTCAGAGGGATGTTCTGATCATCGATGGTCGCAATGTTCCAACCATCGATGTTTGCAACAATGTTTTAAAAAATATATATATATTTTTTAAATATTGGTTTTCTTTTTAAGAAAATCGTTTTGTACAAACTTTATTTAAATATACTTAACCTAATTCAATCATAAAAAAAAATCCTGACAATTTCTGAGCATTTTTTGGAAAAAATATGCGGCAGTTAAGTGGTTAAAGTGCTATAGATTTTATACTCAGTAGTAGATAGTGACGTGAGGTGAGGCAGGTAAGGCAGGTAAGACAGAGCCTTTCCTGTCATTCTAACATATTCACCAGAGTTTTGAAATATACAAAGAATATAATAGAAATATCTTCTTTGTATTATTCTAATCCTTTTTATAGTCAATATTCTGCAGTAAAAAGTCTATGACAGGTGAGGCAGTGCCTATCTTTTCGCACATCTGTGATCAAAACTCACCAAATTTCCCACAGTATATACTGCTCCACCTTTGTATTATGCCCACACGAACCCTTTGGCTCATATACTGTGTGTAAATCTGCCTCTGTCCCTGCTCAGCTATTTACCTCACTGCATGTCCCTTGTAGTAGAATGGGGTTTTTTTTAAAAGCTGTTAAACTTACAAAACCGATTTGCAAAGTACTAAAAGCACTGATGAATGTACACCCATACAGTATTTGTAAAAAGACCGCATCAGTCCCTTGTTTCATCATTTTATTAAATTTCTTCTTCTGTATACCTGCCAACAAAATATGTATGTATTAACTAATAGCTACATTTATTTACAGCATTTCATCTGGCCTGAATGTCTTTACAGATTGACCAGGAAACTCTTTGGTAAAGGAAAGATATGGAAAAGTGACAAGAACAACTTAAGGCAGTAAGAAAGTTTAATACAGGCCTACACATCAATACCATTTTCCAGACCCACTTCATGCAAATGTAATGTTTATTTAATTAAATAATTTAGGACAGAATGTGTTAAAGTAAAAATGCAGCCAAAACTCTGAAAACTACTATTTTTGGAGTATTGGCTGCATTCTCCATATGTAGCGATCTCTGAAAAGTACAATTTTCCTAAGCCTGTAGGCAACGCCATCTATACAATTATTTCCACAATGTTCCCTAGAGGGATCCCAACACCCAACCCCCGCACGCTATAGGGAGCACCACAGCCGAGCATCCCCCAGCTCGGGTCTCTCCAGCTGCAGAAGTTTCTCTGCAACCCCCCCCCCCCCTCTACTGCACAAACTGCTGTGTAAACAGCAACTTGTGACGAGTTTCGGAGGCTGTTCGCCATCTCAGGATGGTACACAGTTTTACATTCAAACTCTGAAAATTATGTATTTCTGCAGTTTAATGAATGTCACAATTTCTACATCCCCTGGGGAGTGTAGAAATTGTGACATAATGCATATGCCCCCTGGTGAGGTTAGCTCTAGTAGCTTCAATCAGTCTCCAGATAATCAGTCAGCTGTGCAGACTAGGTGTCATCCTGCTTGGCTGTGTTCTTACTTTTTATTTGAGTTCAGAGCTTTGCTTGATTTCTGGACTTGTGATGATTGGCTGTTAAGTCCTTATAGGGATTACCCTCTGACACTCTTTTGTGGGTTGTAATCAGTCTGATTCTGTCAGTCCTGGCTTTTAATTGGATATCTACTCTAGGATAATTGTGTTGCAAAGGATGATACAGCGCCACTTGTGGGGTATGATCTCAGTAATAAAATTGCAGAAATAAAAATAGCTAAAAAGATACTAAAAACACAACTAACCTTGTTGGAGGTGTCTGCCACCCCTTAAGGTTGCAACACTAGTACAGTGCTGCCAGAGAGATATATAATGGGGGGGATAAGGGTACCGGCGACTTCTGTTGTGTAAATGTGCAAAGACTAGTATTGAAACTTATGATTTATGAGCCAAAAAATATAAAATTGAACAAACAGTTTTAATAGCACATATAAATAAGATACATAAAATTTCCAAAAAAGTCATAAAATATCCAAGATCAGGTAAAAAGGTAAAAAGGTATAAAGGTAAGGACTTAGCTTTTAAAATAGGCAAGGGGGTCACTGCGGGGAACCCAACGCGTTTCGTCACATCAGACTTCTTCAAGGGGTAGCTTTTGGCTCATAAATCATAAGTTTCAATACTAGTCTTTGCACATTTACACAACAGAAGTCGCCGGTACCCTTATCCCCTCCATTATATGGATATCTACTCTATGCTGCTTAGTGGAGTTCATTTTGCTGTGCTCTTTGTAAGATTTCTCCACAGTAAAACCAATTCAGGTTATTTAGAAAATCTGCCAAAGTCTCACTACAATTTAACTAACTGTTATTTAGGAGTTTTGTCAGTGTTTCTACACAGTGCAAGTTATCTGAACCATTCACAAAATATGCCTACCATCTACTTATAGTTTAACTATGCTATGTAGAAGCCCTGCCAGAACTTTATGCCTTCACAGTGAAATGAATCTGGGCTTTTCAGAAGGACTTCCCAGCATCTACAGTATTTACTGTATAAATCACTTATGCTATTTAAAAGATCTTCCCCAGCATTTTTCTACAGGGTAATTATTTGTTTTATTCAGACAACAAGTTAGTTGCTAAAATTACTCCACAGAGAAATACCTACTACTGAAGAGTTATGTTAGCAGTTTGCTATTATGCAAGTTACCTGTGCTATTTGGAAGATCTGCCCAGTATGTACAGTATGTCTCTGCAGTGAAATAATCTGTGCTATTTAGAAAACCTGATAGCATACTCTTCAGTGTACATTATCAGTGCTATTCTGAAGATCCAGTTATCTGTTTTGCTACATATATATATATATATATATATATATATATAATGGGGAGCACTGTGATGACGGACTCCTGTCTGACGTCATCAGTTAGGACCCACCCTGCTCAGCACATGACCTGCCTCCTGGACGCTGCAGGTCACTGGGTGGTCTGGCTTTTTAAAGGTAAGATTTTAGTTTGTTTGACCTGATGAAAATGCCACATAAAATGGCATTGAAACGCTGCCACTTAATTTATGCCGCCATTGTATCTATAATAAAGCTACTAGGAGTGCTAAACCTACTTCCATGCTGTACAATCCTTTTGTTCAGGCACCCCGTGCAGTAACAAGTTGTTTAAGAGGAAAGCCAGACCAATTGGCTTTTATATATATATATATATATATATATATACACACACACACACACACACACACACACATTCCCCATTGGTGGCACTCACAGCATAACAGAAGATAGACCACTTGCTACCTTATATATATATATATATATATATATATATAAAATATATTTGTGTGGTCGTCTGGCACTCTGGATGATGAAGAGCAACAATGCCGGGGTGCCCTCCTGGAATTGATACATTTGGTAATCCTCCTCGGGTCCTGGGATAGGACCTCTATTGAAGAAAAAATAGGTGGCACTCCATGGACTTAAACAAAGTCAAACTGTATTCAAATGAATTTCTTCATGGTGCAAAAGAACAACGTTTCAAGGCTCTATGGCCTTTTCATCAGGATAAGCATCATAAGTGAGGTAAAAAGTGATGTTTATTATTTTTCACCTCACTTATGATGCATAACCTGATGAAAAGGCCGTAGAGCCTTGAAACGTTGTTCTTTTGCACCATGAAGAAATTCATTTGAATACAGTTTGACTTCGTTTAAGTCCATGGAGTGCATCCTATTTTTTCTTCAATAGAGGTTCTGTGGGGGGTACACACAGAGAGATCACTGCTTAAAATCGAAGCAATCTAGTCAGATTGCTTAGATTTTAAGCAGCGATCGCTCCGTGAGTACCCCCCTTTAGAGTTTAATTGCTTAACTGGCTAATGTTTTTTCCAAAAACAATTCAGAAAATTTCATTTTTTTATGACTGAATTAGGTTAAGAACATTTATTTAAAGCATAACCAACATGATTTTATCTTTAAAAAACATTTGAAACATTATTTTAATAAACCTCAGTTCAAACATTAATGGCTAATACTGTATATCGGTCTACCGATGATCGGACATAACAACCATTGTGACTTTACATTTTCCTTGTGACTGTTCCTCTCTGATGCCACTGTGTGTATACAGGACAGGTAAGGGCTGCTTGTTTTCTATATACCCAGCAGCTGCTCATCTCTATAGTCGTGGGCTGGGGGTTGCCGCTAGGCTGCCCGATCAACAAAGATCAGCTACACAGCAGGCACTGGGTAAGGAAGCAGAGGAGCCGGGAGGTCCCTGTGAGATTTGATAGATTACCGCAACTCATAACAGTTAACTCCTATGAACCGTTTCCAAATCTTCTTGAAGCAGTTTGCAAGTTGTTGTCACAAACAGTTGTAATTCTAATCAAAATTTATTAAAATACATTTAGAGCAACAATAGAGATAAATGTAGAGGCAGCAACTGTATACTATCACTATTCAAGTATACTCAAAATGCCTATATACTGTATGTGAAGCAGCTCATTTTTCTCACCTGCCATAAATTGTCCTTGGTTAAGACAAATTGTCTTTAAACTCTTTAACAAGTCTCTACAAGAAAATACACTTAAAAAGCATCTTGGGATCGAGCTTTAGTCAGAGGAAGATTTGTTATTTGTAAAATTAATGTATAGCTTTCTGTCATGACTGTCTTCTCTATTACCAAGCTTAGCTGGATCACTGGAAAAAATATTTCATCAGTGAAAGGATGACTATTTTTTCTCTGTGCTCAATAATAATGTTTGACAGTGGAACACATGCTCATTAACACATGCTTCAAATGCTTTTATGCTGGTTATTCACACATTTCATTCCGCTGCAGGAATGTTGTGTAGTACAACCCAAGCAGACTCATTTTTTAGGGATTTCAACATTGATATGTGAATTTCAATTGTTTGTAGAGCATGGAAACTATTTTAAGGTAAATGTGAGAAGTGTCAGAAGGGTTACAGTAGTCTATCAATTCATTGGAATGTTCCCATCAGCACAGATTATTTGAGAAGATTAGTGTAATGATCTTGTGAGAGGCAGTGACCTGTCCCGGTAGTGTTTCTACTCCTACTGTGTGCTGGTCTCTCTGAAAGGTTCATGATATTCTGAATATAAAGCAACATTTTTACTTGATATGTGCACTACTGCAGCTCTTTTGAGATATGTAAAATGCAGAATGAGCGTACTGGTCATGGAATACTAGCTGTGGCATGAACAGTTGGGAAATTCATGGTGTGCAGAAAACAGAGTGATTTACACAAAGAGAGGGTGTGATTCTGCACCAGTCAATTAGTCATATAGATATCGGAAAATAACAAAATTTGCCAATATAATGGGGTATAAGCCCCTGTGTTGTCAATTTTGCGGTGCACCCAAGAGTCAGTAGGTATAACTGTGACTACAAGAAAAAGTAGACTCTTTTGTGGGTGCACACTTCAAGAAAAGAAATGCAGTTTTATCTGACGATAATGAAAACATAACTATTAATCAATATCTTTTGAAATGTATTTGTGTGTCCAAATATAAGGGAGCAAGTTTAAAATGTTCTGTGTTAGGAATTTTGGACTCGCTTGGCATCGAGACTCTTGGACTTGCTTAGAATTGTGGTTCTTGGATTTGATGAGCGTGGAAACACTTGGACTTGACAAACATGAAGATACTTGGACTTGATAAGTGTGCAGAAGCTTGGACTTGATGAAAGTGAAGATACTTGGACTTGCTTGATGTTACAGGGAACTCAGTACTATTGGGGTGAGACTCCTAGAGCCATCAAGTGATTGTTGCACATACCAGTACTTAGGGTGCCCCCTGGATTTAATACATCCAGCAGCAGGAACTCACCCAATAGACTGAGGACCCCAAGTGCACTGGGCAGCTGATGAGAATGAGGTACATGGTTGCCCAATGTATCAGGCACAAGTTGGATTAACCTCCGTCTAGGCAGATGTTTAACAGTGTAGATAGTATACAAGGACACACCAAGCCTAGGTAATGGCAGACAAAGCAGGATACAGGACACTGACTGGCCAAGATTCCAGCAGAGTATTCACAAGACAATGATCAGTGTAGCTAAAAGAGACCAGCAGTTTAAATGGCAAGGGTAAATTATAACCAACACTGAGGGAGTGGCATGGAGAAAATATATAGAGTAGCTGCTCCAATCAGCTCCCAGGAATCCAGAAATGACAATGATTAATGAAGGACATGCAGATGTGCTGCTGCACATCCTCACTGAATGCTAGCATTATTTTCCTGATTGTCTAGCAACTGGAAAAACCACTTGCATCCAGAGTCCCAGTTACTAGGTGCCCGGCGGCTCCCAAAAGGCTGAGCGGGTGCCGTGTCTGGCGTTGGGTGGGGGTTGAGGATCTGGGCGGCTGTAATGGATGCAGCTTTCTGGACATCCTGGCAATGACCAGAACCTGCATCCGAAATGGCCCACCAGCGGGTGATAACAGTTTGTCCATGAACATATCATAACCATTGGTAATGTTCAGTTGATTCTACCCAAATTAGGTTGATAATTAAAAAAGGGCCCTCTGAAGTATTATGATATTATGACACTTTGGTCTTTACATTGAGGTTAGCAATTCTTCAAAATACAATTTATAAAAAGGATAACAATAAACTTTGGTAAGTGATAGGTCAGAATTGCCAGGGTTTTACTAAGATGTGTCAATGCTATGTCTCAGTAAGAAGGAAGAGAAGTGGTGATTCTGCTGTCAGTGTTAGGCTCAGAGTATCTTAGTTTCCCAAACCCTACAAAACTCGGTATTCCCAGGAGGTCTCCCATCCAAGTACTAGCCAAGCCCACCACTGCTTAGCTTAGATCGGGTGTTATCGGGCGTACACAGTGTGGTATGACAGTAGGTTAAAATTATATACAGTAGATGTTCTTGTAGGACAAAGTATATGGATAATGTAGCATTCAAGTATTTGATTACTACAGGAAAGCAGGAAATTCAAAGTCAGTGTTGAGAGTTTTAAGGTTGTAAATGCATGTAGTTTCCTTCTGTCTTAGTGATGATACTAAACTGCAGTCTCTCCAATGTTTATATTTTGGATTCCCCAGAATTGTATTCCCGTGGGGTCTTTGTTGTGTATCTGAGAAAAGTAATTGAAGATGCTGTATGTTGGTAGTCCCCTTTTGAGCTGTGTTCCGCTATGCAAGTTTTAACTTTTTTTTGTTTGTTTGTCAGATGTATTGAAGACGTCATCACTGCCACATTACTTCCGGATGATACATCGTTTGCCGCTATCTGAGCATCTGTGTGAGGAAGAACCGGGGGATACTATGGAAACAAAGGAGAACAATACCATGCCAATCTTTTGGATTTTATTTATGTCTTTTGGATTTACAGTATGTCTTGCTAAAAGGTACAATAGCAAGCCAAATCATTGTCTTAATGACTTAGGCTCTCATTCCGAGTTGATCGCTAGCTGCTTTCGTTCGCAGTGCGGCAATTAGGTAAAAAAGAGGCATTTCTGCGCATGCATATGGGGCACAGTGCGTACACGCGACGTACTTTCACAAAAGCCAATGTAGTTTCACACAAGGTCTTGCGACGCTTTTCAGTCGCACTGCTGGCCGCAGAGTGATTGACAGGAAGTGGGTGTTTCTGGGTGGTAACTGACTGTTTTCAGGAAGTGTGTGTAAAAACGCAGGCGTGTCAGATAAAATTGCAGGAGTGGCTGGGCAAACGTAGGCGTGGCTGGCCGAACGCAGGACGTGTTTGTGATGTCAAAACAGGAACTAAACAGTCTGAAGTGATCGCTAGCTAGGAGTAAGTCTCAAGCTACTCAGAAACTGCACAATCTTTTTTGTAGCAATGCTGCTATCCTTTCGGTCGCACTTCTGCTAAGCTAAGATACACTCCCAGAGGGTGGCGGCCTAGCGTTTGCACTGCTGCTAAAAGCAGCTAGCGAGCGGACAACTTGGAATGAGAGCCTTAATTCAGTGGTTCCCTGGGTGCACTTGTAGGGGTGCCACAGGTTAGTAGTCAAGCAACAAATAAAATTATTTTTGGTCAATGTGATAGGCAAAACCAGCGCTGTGGATGCCAATCATAAAGTACTCTATATGAACAAAGAGAAACGCAACCATGTCTACTACAACATAATTGAATCAATCAACTCATTATGAATAAAAAATAATAAAATAAAAAAAAAAAATATATATATATATATATATATGTATAGTAGCTATTAACCGGCACTCTCACTTCCTTCATCAGCTGCCGCGGTGCTCCTTATATAAACATACAGTCCGTTCCAAATATGGCACTCTGCGGTCTCTCATCAGAAATAAATACAGCTCACAATTAAGCTTGTATCAGCGACGTTTCGGCTTTAATAGCCTTTGTCAAGCATTACAACCATCACAAAACAATCAATAAAGTGCATTTAAATACCCTTACCTCTCACCATGTCTCCACGGCCTCCCTCTCGCATCCGGCTACGTCACTCCGTCTTCCGGGTGCACCATCGTATCTCCACCGCTTCCAATCACAGCGCATTACCATGGAGACCAGCGGTCGTTGACGGAAACGCTGGTTCTCATGTTCTGTCTGCAGCAATCGTGTAGGTGTGACACAATACAGTATACCTGGATCTTATGGATGTCCCGTTCACCAGCGGGGTTAGGAGATCCATGTGGTCTGGAGAGAATAAAAAACACCAGTGTTCACAGTGAAGCATAAATCAAAAACTAAAAACATTACAGTACATAAAAACATGTATAGATTCATTCACAAATACTTATGTTAATCATCGACTACCTTGGTGTGCTATTAATATATGGCTGGCTCCTATTGTTAACTTACATACTAGAGCATGTCACAGAAACACATTGAGATTTAGTTGATCATTAAGCCCTTTTGGTTTCACCATGTCTAACAAGTGAATCCACTTGGTTTCACATTGCAGCAGCTTTTTATGCCTGTCACCGTCTCCCATCATCCGGAACATGGTCTATGATCATGTGACGTAGATTGGCCATACTGTGTTTGGCCTCTTTAAAATGTCTGGCGATGGGTTGTTCCGAGCCCTTGCCCGCCAATGCTGCTCGTATAGTGGACCTATGCAGGGCCATACTTTCACAACATGTTCGTATGGTTTTCCCCACATAACATAGTCCGCAAGGACATTTGATCAAATAAATAATGAAAGAACTAGTGCATGTAAGGGCATGTCTAATTTCATACCTGCGACCTGTATGAGGGTGGAAAAAATATTTCTCAGCTGTCATATGGCCACAGGTTGTGCACCCCGTGCACTTGTAACAACCGTTACTACGTCTACTTTTGCCATCTGGGGATTGTAACTGTTTAGTAATATCGGCATGTACTATCCAGTCACGGATATTTTTACCCCTCTGGTAGCAATGTCTAATGTTGGAATGTTTAAGACTCTTGATGTCATTTTGAATTACTGGCCATAGGTCTGCACTACTTTTTCTAATTTTATTATGCACTGTTGTGTATCTATGTGCCCAATTTAAAGTTTCCTTAGATGTGTTCACGGTCTTTTTCAAAAGGGTACTCTCCCTTGTCTGTACTTGGGCTTTGGTTTTAGCTTTTTTGATAATGTCATCTCGGTACCCTCTCGCTCTGAACTTTTTAGCCACCATATTTCAATTTTGATCAAACATCTGCTCCTCGCTAGTAATCCTCCTGGCCCTCAAAAATTGAGAGTAGGGAAGACTATTGATGGTAGCCTGCGGGTGAAAGCTATCCGCTCTCAATAGTGTGTTCCTGTCCGTTTTCTTAGTATAGATGCTGGTCTGTATGTTCATATCACTATCTAGGCTAATTGTCACATCAAGGTATGAAATCTTTTCACAACTGATGGTGTAGGTAAATTTAATGGGACAGTCTAACCCATTGATCTCTTTACAACTAATTCTTGTAACTCGACATATGTTCCCTTCCAGAACAGAATCATATCATCGATGTAGCGTTTATAAAACACTATCCGATCCCTAACATCCCGATTAAAAAACAGGGATTTCTCCAATACAGACATATATGTGTTGGCATACACAGGGGCCACAGGGGACCCCATGGCACACCCAGAGCATTGATTATAATAACGCCCATTGAAGTAGAAATAATTGCGTTTCAAGACCATTTCCAATAATAAAAGAAAAAACTCTAGATCCGGACCTTCATATAGCTCATTCCCTCTTAATAAAGTCCCCACTGCCTCCAAACCCCCTACATTAGGGATGTTAGTGTAGAGACTATTAATGTCGAGGGTGCACATCCACATATTTTGGGGTAATTCTCCCAATTCTCCCAACTTAAGTAATAGATCCGTCGTATCCCTCAGGTATGTGTCTCCCGCCTGGACGCACTTCTGGAGATAATAATCCAGAAACTTAGATATGTTATTAAACAATTAATCTCTCGCAGAAACAATGGGTCGACCAGGCGGGTTACACATACTCATGTGGATCTTGGGAAGCGTGTATAAAAGCGGCACCCTCGGTGAATCCACTTTCAGAAAGTCACAGGTGTCCGCATCAATGATACCAACTTCCTTCGCCTTCTCCAGGATAGTGTCAATCTCCGCTTTATATTGGAGGGTAGGGTCAGAGGTCAGTGGTAGATAGACATCGGTTACAGACAATTGCTTGTAGATCTCCTCACAATACTTGTCCACATCCATCACAACCACCCCACCCCCCTTGTCTGCAGCCCTGATTACAATCTTGTTGTTGCTGCTTAATGATTTAAGAGCTGTCCATTCATCCTTGGTCAAATTATTTTTGTAGGGTTTGGGAGATTTCTGATCATTTACCACCTGTGCGTCCAACGATCTCATGAAGCTGTGTATGGCAATATTATTTGACATCGGATCAAATTGTGACTTCCTTTTAAATGCAGACTTTTTTGCAGTATTTTCTGATATATCCTTGTCATTGAAAAAATCTCTGAGCCTCAGTTGTCTGCTCAGTCTGTACTGGTCCACCCTCCATTTAAATGAGTCAAATGACGTGGTGGGTACAAATCCCAGTCCCTTGTTAAGTAATGATATTTCGGCTTCAGACAATACATGCCTTAAAAGGTAAAAGACTACTTCTTGGATTTGTTCCTCTTTCCTTTTGCGTTTGCATTGCCCCCCCCCCCTCCTCGTGTGTTTCCTCTTCCCCCGTGTCCAGCATGGGTTTTGACCCCCAAAGGGGGTTTTCCACCAGATGTCGACGGTCCCTCTATATCGGTGGACTCTTCACCAGCGGAGGAAGGTATATCACTAAAGGCAGTGCGTTCTCTGAATCCACGTCCTCTATGACTGCCCGACCATCTCTTCGGATGATAGCCTTCTTGACCTCCCGACAGCCATCTATACACACTCATCTCTGTGTAGTCTTGATTCACTCTTTCAAATTTGCGCTTTTTAAACGCTAGCAATTCTTTTTTATAAGTCGCAATTTGTGAATTGATGACACAGAGGTAGGTAGAGCAGTGGCCTTCTGTACCGTACTGCTATATATTATATACTGGTGGTCAGCAAACTGTGCAAAACTGAAATGCACCACAGGTATGGATGGATAGTATACTTGACGACACAAAGGTAGGTAGAGCAGTGGCCTTCTGTACCGCACTGCTATGTATTATATACCTGTGGTCAGCAAACTGTGCAAAACTGAAATGCACCACAGGTATGGATGGATAGTATACTTGATGACATAGAGGTAGGTAGAGCAGTGGCCTACTGTACCGTACTGCTATATATTATATACTGGTGGTCAGCAAACTGTGCAAAACTGAAATGCACCACAGGTATGGATGGATAGTATACTTGACGACACAGAGGTAGGTAGAGCAGTGGCCTACTGTACCGTACTGCTATATATTATATACTGGTGGTCAGCAAACTGTGCAAAACTGAAATGCACCACAGGTATGGATGGATAGTATACTTGACGACACAGAGGTAGGTAGAGCAGTGGCCTTCTGTACCGTACTGCTATATATTATATACTGGTGGTCAGCAAACTGTGCAAAACTGAAATGCACCACAGGTATGGATGGATAGTATACTTGACGACACAAAGGTAGGTAGAGCAGTGGCCTTCTGTACCGCACTGCTATGTATTATATACCTGTGGTCAGCAAACTGTGCAAAACTGAAATGCACCACAGGTATGGATGGATAGTATACTTGATGACATAGAGGTAGGTAGAGCAGTGGCCTACTGTACCGTACTGCTATATATTATATACTGGTGGTCAGCAAACTGTGCAAAACTGAAATGCACCACAGGTATGGATGGATAGTATACTTGACGACACAGAGGTAGGTAGAGCAGTGGCCTACTGTACCGTACTGCTATATATTATATACTGGTGGTCAGCAAACTGTGCAAAACTGAAATGCACCACAGGTATGGATGGATAGTATACTTGACGACACAGAGGTAGGTAGAGCAGTGGCCTTCTGTACCGTACTGCTATATATTATATACTGGTGGTCAGCAAACTGTGCAAAACTGGAATGCACCACAGGTATGGATGGATAGTATACTTGACGACACAGAGGTAGGTAGAGCAGTGGCCTTCTGTACCGTACTGCTATATATTATATACTGGTGGTCAGCAAACTGTGCAAAACTGAAATGCACCACAGGTATGGATGGATAGTATACTTAACGACACAGAGGTAGGTAGAGCAGTGGCGTACTGTACCGTACTGCTATATATTATATACTGGTTGTCAGCAAACTGTGCAAAACTGAAATGCACCACAGGTATGGATGGATAGTATACTTGACAACACAGAGGTAGGTAGAGCAGTGGCCTACTGTACCGTACTGCTTTATATTATATACTGGTGGTCAGCAAACTGTGCAAAACTGAAATGCACCACGGGTATGGATGGATAGTATACTTGACGACACAGAGGTAGGTAGAGCAGTGGCCTACTGTACCATACTGCTATATATTATATACTGGTGGTCAGCAAACTGTGCAAAACTGAAATGCATCACAGGTATGGATGGATAGTATACTTGACGACACAGAGGTAGGTAGAGCAGTGGCCTACTGTACCGTACTGCTATATATTATATACTGGTGGTCAGCAAACTGTGCAAAACTGAAATGCACCACAGGTATGGATGGGATAGTATACTTGACGACACAGAGGTAGAGCAGTGGACTACTGTACCGTACTGCTATATATATAGTTATACTGGTGGCCAGCAAAATTCTGCACTGTCCTCCTACTATATACTACAATGTAGCACAGATATGGAGCATTTTTAAGGCAGAGAACGTATAATACTGGTGGTCACTGGTCAGCAAAACTCTGCACTGTCCTCCTACTATATAATACTGCTGGTCCCCAGTCCCCACAATAAAGCAATTAGCACACTGAGCACAGATATTTGCAGCACACTGAGCACAGATATGGAGCATTTTTAAGGCAGAGAATGTAGATATTTGCACTTGCAGCACACTGAGCACAGATATTTGCAGCACACTGAGCACAGATATTTTCAGCACACTGAGCACAGATATTTGCAGCCCACTGAACATAGAAACTGAGAGGACGCCAGCCACGTCCTCTCACGATCATCTCCAATGCACGAGTGAAAAATGGCGGTGACGCGCGGCTCCTTATATAGAATACGAATCTCGCGAGAATCCGACCGCGGGATGATGACGTTCGGGCGCGCTCGGGTTAACCGAGCAAGGCGGGAGGATCCGAGTTGCTCGGACCCGTGCAAAAAAAGGTGAAGTTCGGGCTCCTCACTAGTATATAATATATTAAGAAAAAAGCAAATCAAAGAGGAGTCCATGTTTTTCTCTACCCCTAATACAACCAGGTACATCAAAACATACATGCACTACATCGACGATCTGTTTCTTTTATGGACAGGTGATGAAGAGACCCTCTTATGCCTTATTGAAGCTATCAATTCTCGTCCCTCAACCATTAGGATCAAGTCAGTGTACAGTAAAACTTCCATTCATTATTTGGATGTTAGAGTGTCCATCAAGGAGTGCAAATTGAGGACCGAAGTGTTCTCAAAACCGACTGACCGGAACACGCTTCTCTTATCTTCGAGTTTCCATCCTAAACCCCTAAAGATAGGACTGCCAAAATCCCAAATGATTCGGGTGGCCAGAATTGCAAGCAATCAAACGATAGCAGCAAGTAGCATTGATACTGTTATTGATAAATTTGTTGCTAGGGGGTACAACCTGACCGAATTGAAGAAGCAGAAAATGGAGGCGCTAGCTTTGGACAGGAAACAATTGCTCACATCAAAAGTTAAAGACCAGAAATCGGTGATTCCTTGGAAGATGGAGTATACAGCATCTAGTCAAGTGGTACAGCGGGCAAGTCGTGCCTTATGGCCCATTGTAGCCTCTGACAAAAATTTACCATGTTTTAAATCCAAAAGGCCCATGGCCTGTTATACCAGAGGTCGGAATCTTAAAGACATGGTGGTCCATACGGACATCACTGGTTTTGCGAAATCCATCTCCGCCTCTCATTTTTTGTCTAAACCACCTGGCTGCTATAAATATCCCCGATGTACTACCTGTTCTCACATGATGACGGGATCTTCATTCAAACACCCCCATACTTCAAAAAACATCTCCATCAAACACACACTTTCGTGCCTTTCCACCCACGTGATCTACATAATCATTTGCCCATGTAAACTATATTACGTGGGCAAAACGATTCGCACAGCCCGAGAGCGCATGGCGCTGCATCGGTCTTTGATTGGGAAAGCCATTGCCAGTGGGAATTCTGATCAACCCATGGCACATCATTTTCAACAGTTGGGCCACCCTCTTTCATCTTTTAGACATATGCTTATAGATCACATTCCAGCTTCCTTACGAGGTGGGGATCGAGGTGGAAAACTCTTAAGATGTGAAATGAAATGGATCCACTACCTTAATACAGTGTCTCCAGCGGGTCTGAATGAACGTTATAATTGGAACACTTTCCTTTGATTTGCTTTTTTGTTAATATACTTTTATTATATACTGTGATTTATGTATAGCGATGTAATTCCTTAGGTGTGCTTTTTTGATATAGCTTTTTTGATATATCTTGTTACCACTACTTTATTGATATATATTGTTACTACTGTTTTCACAGCTCTGTTTTGATTCTATTTTGATTATATTAGTAGTGTTAATATGTGTTTTGTATTGTTCTCCCTTCAGCCGCTGTGGGAGGCCGGGGAGGCAATGCAGCCGTCTGCGTCTGGTTGCCTGGCAACGTATAACGCGCTTCCGGGATCCCGCCGGCGCTAGTGGTCTGACGTCATCAGCAAGCGACACCAGTGGACGGACACCACGAGGGCGGTTGCCGGAACCCGGCTTCCTCCAGCGGCGGGAGGCTCTTTAGTATTTAGGTAAGTTATTTTTGATTCTCGTGTTTATTCTGTTTTTCAGTTTGACAGCATAGGGCTTGAAAACGGTACCTGCGTGTACCGAAACGTTTCCCTAGGACTTGCTGTCATGATTCTTCATTAATACATTTTTATGCATTGGAGTGCCGCAATCTTCTCTTCATTATTGCATTTTTCAATACTAAAGGCACCCTCCAACGAATATTTATGTCAGCATGGAGTGCGGGTTCATTTTTGGGATTATAGTGTGTGTGTGTATATATATATATATATATATACACACACACACACATTTTTAAGTCATCATGAGTTGTTTTTTTTATGACTATAGACTTTTGGTGTACTGTAAATAATCCTTCCTCATGGAAACATTTTGGATTGCTAACTGGTGATAAGCAACTCTCTGTAAGTTGCATTGTAATGGCTGTTTTTATCTTTTTTTGAAATGTTTTGATAAAAATTTTTGGCATTTAATATGGTGTGTTGGTCCCCCATGTAATACCCATTTCAGATTGTTAAATACTGTTTAAACCACTTGTTTCCTTGTTGTATGAAGTACCAGATTAAATTAATTCCAGCATATTAAAACAATTAATTATTTATTTTAAAGACCACGCCCATGTACAGGCTGAGAGGCAGCATTCTGTCAGCCTGGGATACAAGACAATAACAATTTAAACATGGCGGTACACTTATTTTTATAATACTTGGTAACACCCAATTCTCTTAACACACCCACTGATCTCATACGTTCTAGAAGAATCGCTCTACATATTTAAATTCATATTAGGTCTTACAATCCTTGGTAACAAGCTAGAAGCTGGTTAGCCTTATTTGGGGCTAATTCCAATTCTATTACAAACACTTAGCCTGCTGATGTGTTGTATAAACATAGAACATGTATCTTTTTTAGAAAAATAATTTTATTGACAGGAAAAATCAAATATAGACATAGAAAAATTCACACAGCAGTGAAACAAAAGTACAGAAAACATATCACAGACATCAAAATGCATATGAAGTGTTTTAAAAGATATTAAAGAGCACAGTAGTAAAACACAATCTTTAAACTGATATTAATATAAAGAAGCCCCAGTCTTCAGCTAAAAAGGGTGACCAGTGTCTAATACCGTCATATTGTACCACGTGGTAAGTAGAAAGCTCTGACATAGGAGTGTTTTAGCTAGGGTTATGACATAAGGCAACCAGGTGTCAAAGAAAACAGCAGTCCACTTTTCCTTTTGCAAGGAGGCTTCGGACCAATCCATTGTAAATAAGTAAGATAATCTAGGGTGTAAAAGGGCGATAGGTACCGGATCTGGTGAAATCCATTGGGACAATATTGTCTTCTTGGCTGTGGCGGCCAGCTTGTTTAGCAATTTTAGATTACCATTACACAAATCAGCTCTGGACTCTGTTGGGACTATAACCCAAAAAGCCCATATTGCATTGATGGTGAAAGGTAGGTGGAGATCATGGGTGACGTATTGTTGAAGGGCAGACCACAGAGAATGGACCAGAGACAGTGTACAATATCAGCATCCAGGGAACCACATTTAAAACAAGCAGACGAGTCTGCTTTTCCTATCAAAAACTTAAGTTTGGGTATAAAATATGCACTGTGCAATATTTTTTGATTCATCTCCATTTATGATAAATAGACCAACTGTTTATTTAAAGTTAGGTAAGCGGAGAGGATAGACTTCATGGTCGAACCAGGGAACGCTCGTTCCCATTTCAGCAATCCTGTCGAACCCTCCTCAAGGTTCAGTATCGGGCGGGCTTGGCCATAAATTTGTGAGGTTGTAAGTGGGGATCCTGGATTACGTCGTATGACACTGTCTAGGTCGGTGGACATACCTCTATCCCCCAATACAGACAGTATAGAATTAATATAACTACAGGCCTGTGGAAAAGGAAACAAAGGAATTGACAATGTCGGATATTTTTCTTGGAGCTGTATACGTGTGAAAAGAGTGAATGATTCTGTGTCACGATCCGGGTATCTGGACGCCATTTCTTACCCATCAGATGCCTCCTAAGGCTGGCTCAGCGCTCCAGGACCGGATCCCATCTGTTATCCTGATGTGTACATTCCTGTATCCTCTCCTGTCACTCTGGGACGCTGTCACAGTAAACGCCATATTACACCTGGCATGGCGTCTCCCGCGGCCTCCGCCGCCGTCCCTGAACTTCTGCATGCAGAGTGTCAGAGTGGCGATTACGTCAGCCGCGGCCTCCGCTGTGTCCGCGTGGTTGGATGTGCATCTGTCAGCCTGGCGCCTCCTGTCTCCGGTGGCCGGCGCCGCCATTACTGTTTTCATTACCACATGGATTACAAACCAAACTTCCCTCCAAGTGTCTGCATGGGCGCAGCCATCTTGGATTCTGTCAGCTGATCATTTCCACCAATCTGTTCTCAGTATTGATAATCTGCATAATTGCCTAGCCAATCCCTTCCTTGCTGCAGGTATAAATACACTGTGCCTGAGCAAGGAAGGCGTCAGTGCTTTGGTTGTCAAACCTAGTTCCTGTTTGTCTCTCTCCTGTGATTGTCTTCCAGGTTCCAGCTCCTGTCTCAAGACTTCCACCATAGAGACCCGCACCAGCATTCCACCTGCGGTGTAGCCTGACTCTCCAATCCATTGTGGATTCATCTGTTTCCAGCTACAACATTACCTGCTTCCAGCTCAGCTTCCAGCAGAGTACAGCTTCCCTTAAAGGGCCGGTGTCCTTTCTACACTTTACCACTCTCCACCGGTATTATTATTTCTCCGCTCTCAAGTTCTACATTTCAGTTCATATTTCATCGCTCCCAAGTTCATTTATTATTTAACTGGTTCCAGCCAGTATCCACTCCGTGCTAACAACAGTCTGGTTCCAGCCAGTATCCACAGCAGCTGTTTTATCTTCAGCAACCCAGCTTTTCCTGGAACACCAGCTGGCACAATCCTGGGTTATCTCCATTGCTACAGTCGGGCCTGGTAAGGACTTTCCATCTAGAAGATCATAAGAACTATCTCACACTACCAGTGCCCTGTGGCTCCTGCCATCCTGTAGTACCCAGGAACTGTATTTATTCTTTGCTGACTTTTACGTTTTCTTTTACTGCTGCTGTGTTGCGGAGTTGTCATAATAAACATCATTGACTTTTATCCAAGTTGTCGTGGTCACGCCTTCGGGCAGTTATTATTCATGTTACTTACATGTCCAGGGGTCTGATACAACCTCCCAGGTTCCGGTACATCTCAGCCCCTACAACTGAGGCTGCCTCCCGTCAGCTCAGGCCCTCAGTTGTGACATTCTGGTTGTAAAAATTGGAACATATAACAAAGCTCGTGTTTATGCCAGTCTGTAAAGACCGGGGACACGAGTTGAGGGTGAAAATTGGGGTTTCCCCATGCCATCCTCGTCGACCTTCTGGGATAAAGGCCAATGCCTCAGTCTTGAGGTAATTAATTTTAAACTCTGAGACCACTTCAAAGTCTGCCAACAATATAAGTACTCTTGGGATTGCCATTTTGGGGTTAGAGAAGTAGAGGAGAATGTCATTGGCAAATGCAGATAATTTCACCTCCACTGTCCCGACCCGTATCCCCTGCCAAAGGGACTCAGCTGCGAAACATTGAAAGAGTGGGTCTATAGCTAGATTAAACAGGAGAGGGGAGAAGGGGCAGCCCTGTCTCGTTCCTCTGGCTAAGTTAAAACAACGTGTGTTGTTATAGTTAACAGTTAGAAAGGCTTTAGAGTCGTGATAAAGGGTGGAATATTCGAGAGAGATGAGCCCAGTACACCCTGTTGAATGCTTTGTCGGCATCGCAGCTTACCACCAAATTATCCACTAGACCAGCATAGTGCGTTGCATACATGGCAGCTAAAAGCATCCTAATATTACGTACCTAATGTCTCTGACACATAAATCCTGTTTGGGCAGGGTGGATTAAATTAGAGAGTATGGGTTGAGTCAGGGGAGGCAAGTAATTTTGTGAAAATATTAAAGTCCTGATTCAGTAAGGAGATTGGTCTGTATGCAGAGGGGAGTGTAGGGTCTTTGTTAGGTTTCAAGAGTAAGACAATCTTGGCTATGTTAAACTGTGGGGGGGCCGGCTCACCAGAAAGGATAGAATTAAACAGTTGGGCGAGAAAAGTGGAGACTTGTGTTATTAGGGATTTGTAGTATGCAGCAGATAGACAGTCAGGGCCAGGTGATTTCCCTGAAGGGAGAGATTTAATTGCCTGTTCAACCTCTTGTGTCGTGACTGGGAACATCAAAGAGTCTCTGTCATCAGCAGTAAGGACTGGGAGGGTCATCTGCCAGGGCACTATAAAAGGATTCAAAATAAGATAAAAAGGTCGAATTTATCTCTGATTGGGAGGTGGAGAAAGTGCTGTCAGGTAGTTGAATTGATAGGATCGGAGGCACTGTTGTAGAGGCACACACACACAATACTGGTCAGAAGGTTCCCCGGTCTATTTCCCCATCTAAAATATCAGGGGGGGTTTGGTAAATAAGGTTCATTTGGGCTTTTTCTGAACAAAGGGTTTCATAGAGGTCCTTAGCCTGCTTATATAAGAGGCGCAAGGATTCTGAGGAGTTAACTAGTAATGCAGAGTATGCTGCAGAAACTGCCGTGGAGGCTTGAGAGAAACTTTGGGCAAGTTTCTTCTTTTTGGCTGCAACATAAGTAATAATATGGCCTCTTCATACTGGTTTGGACGCTGACCAAAAAAGGTTAATATCCAGGCAATGGGTATCATTGTCCTTATGGTAATTGGAAAAAGATTGTGTCAAATGGGCCTTGAAATCATCGGTGGAAGCTAGATAATCAGGGAATTTCCAGTTATAAGAAAATGTTTTGGGCTTAAGTAGGGTAACGGTCATCCAAAGGGGGGCGTGATCTAACAATAAGATATCCTTTATGGCCAACTGTTCTACTTTATTCAAAAGGGAACTGGATATCAGACAGTAATCCAAACAGGAAAATGAATTGTGGGGGTGTGAGTAGAAGGTATACTCACGGGAGGTGGGGTGAAAAATTCTCCAAGTGTCAATTAAGGTAAGGGAGTCAATAAGGAGGGAGACAGTGGGGGGAGGTGATTTAGTAGTACTGAGGTGTCTGGGACCTCCAGAGACATCCAATTCTGGGTCCATGATTACATTGAGGTCTCCACCCAGGAGCACGAACCCCTCTGCCCAGGATTGTAATTTGGAAAAAATGTCTGAAAAAAAGGAAGCGGTTGGGCCAGTAGGGGCATAAAGGCAGACCAATGTGTACATTTCCCCTTCTAGGTCAACCTTCAGGAATAGGACGAGGCCTTCTGGGTCACTCCATTCATTACGTATAACATAGTGAACAGATTTGCTAAACAGTATAATGACTTCACGAGATTTGCTATGGTACAAGGCTGATTTAAAGCCCTAAATCCAGGTATCACATAATTTGTTAGGATCAGAGGCTCGCCAGTGTGTTTCCTGTAAGAAAACAACGTCCGGTCAGAGTTTATTCAGGTAACACAGAACTTTTTTTTACGTTTAATAGGGGTATTCAGTCCTACAACATTCCAGGATACACATTTGAGAGAGGTTTTGGAGTGGTGGGGGACATTAATTAAAGAGGACGCCATAATATCAGCCTATACCCGTTTTGGGGAATCTGGAGCAAAAGATCAAATCTAAGTCAGGCATTGGCCTATCCCAGCAAGTAGGCCAATGGAGACATTTAAATACCAAACCCAGAGAAAGCATGGAATGGAATAACGGGAGGCTTGTGTGTGAATAACAACTTGAAAGATACATCAAATACATCCTGTCAATCATTTTAGGAATTATAAGAACCCAGTACGAAGGCCTGAAAGCCCACAATAACCAATAAACTATTACAATATGATAAGAAGGGGAAAAAAGGTAGGGAAAAAGGCAAAGGGAAAATGGGAAAAACATGGAAAAAAGAGAGCGCTAGGCCCCGACCCTGCCAAACAAACAGTAAACATTAGGTCTGCCATAGGAGAAGCGGGACCTCCCTGGCATCATGAAATTAACAAAAAAAAAAATACAATAACAGCATATATAAGGGATGGTTCCAATACTTAGCAGATATAGTCAGAGGCGTCACTAGGGTTGGTGTCACCCGGTAGGGAAACTCATGGTGTCACCCCCCATGGAGCTCCTCCCGTATCACACCACACCACACCGAATCCATAGTAATGTTTTACTAAATACAATTGCTTCTGATCCTTATGTGAAAAAAAAAATTGGGGTGATTCTCCAAAAAATGAACATAAAGTCATATGTTTTAAAACATTTTTTCCTTGTAAACTGGCCTGTTAAGAAATTTTTGTTATATGAAAACTTAATTGCTTAGTAGCAATGCCTTACCCTATAACTTAAGACCCACTAAAACCTTGGTACTTTGGAGAAGCATGTTGTTTAAATTTGTGTAGCTGCCCCGTGCATCACGGAGAATAGAACATTAAAGTCATCTTAAATTACCCCAAAAAAACTTTTTCAATATCAAATACATTTGTTTGACTTAGTCAAATATATTTTTTCTGAAAGAGCGGACCTGCTGCATACTCACATTGGAGGGATGATAGATTGCCCATTAGTGCCTGGAGGCCAGCTCTGCTAGTCCTAGTGGTCTGGTGGTCCACAGGGTGGGTGGGGTCACTGTCTCCATGTGTCTCTACAGGTATAACCATGGGGTGGCCCCCCATCAGGCAGGGGGATCAGGTGGGATCCACAGCAACCCTCTCCGGGCAGCCCCTAAGCAGCAGGGTGGGCAATCATTCTCTACCATCTCCATCCAGGTGCCCGGGCTGAAGAGCATGTGTGCCCAACTGTCAAAGGTCAGCCAGTGCCTGGGCAGCTGTAGCAGCATCCTCCCACCGGACTCATGCTCCCTTCCTGTGCAGCAACTCCGCCGCCCTCACGCACCGAGCCACCCCCACACTGCTGAGACTTAAGTGAGTTACAGGTGGGCATGCAGCCATCGGGAAGTGTTAGGTGGAAGTAAGCAGGCAGCGGGGGGGGGGGTGAAGTGAGGTCTGTGCATTGCGGGCAACTAGCGGGTGCATGCATCGCGGGAGGGCTGGGAGCCAGGGGGGGAGGACGCACAGCCGCAAGCTTATAAAGGAGCAGTCCAGGTGCCGGCAGCTGCGGCGCTGCGGAGAGTAAGTCACTCACTCTCTGCAGCAGCGTCCTCTTCATTCCCTGAGTATGTGTCGGGCTGACACTGCAGCGGAGGTGCGGTCATAACAGGTGTCTGTCAGTGCAGGGGGTGCGGGTGTGAGTGTGGCTCTTTTTAGTGTCACCCATTGGAGGTGACACTCTTGTGCAGGCCGCACCCCCCACACCACCCTTGTGACGCCTCTGGATATAGTATCCGTCTGTATCAGCGGCAGAAGATCTTGGAGAAACAGAGCTTAGTGAGGATAAAAAGTTCCTTGCAGCTTGGGGGGTTTCGAGAAAGGAGGTAGTTCCATTGTGGTGAACCTGAAGTTTAGCGGGGTATAGGAGAGCAAAGCGGATGCCACTGGAAATTAGCTCTGAGCAGACAGGCGAGAATTATCTGTGTTTAATGGAGACTTGAAAGGAAAAGTCTTGGAACAATAACAGACGGGATCTCGTAATTGAGATCTGTCAACTTTCTGTATGTGTCCAGTATCAATATCTTATCAAGAGAATTCTAAAGGCAAAATATGACTGGGCAAGTGCGCTGTGGTTGTTTGTCGCACCTGTCATGGCCGATACGGTGCGCTTTCTCCACCTGGAGCGGTCTGACTAGGGAGGGCAGCCCCAGAGCCTCATGGAGCCAGGATGACACTATATTGAGTAGTTCCATAGGTCTCACTGATTCTGGCAGACCAATGAGGCGCAAATTGTTCCGGCGATTCCGATTTACAAGTTCCTCTAATTTGTCTTGTAACACCAGCATGTTAGTACCCTGGGTGTGCAATAAAATTTTCGCCTCCAGCAACTCATCTTCCAGGGCTGAAATCCTATCTTCGGCTTCCGTAAGACGGGAAGCATGTTGTTTCAAAAGTGCAGTTGCCGGGGTCACGGCCTCGGTGAGGGTGGCCAGTTTGGCTTCTAGTAAAGGAGACAATGGCCCTCATTTTGAGTTGATCGCTCGCTAGCTACTTTTAGCAGTCATGCAAACGCATTGTCGCCGCCCATGGGGGAGTGTATTTAAGCTTTGCAAGTGTGCGATCGCATGTGCAGCCGTGCGACACAAACACAAAACACCACCAGTCCTGTAGTTACTTATCCTGTGCGACGATTCTAGCGACTGAGGTCCCGGAATTGACGTCAGATACCTGCCCTGCAAACTCCTGGACACACCTGCATTTGCCCAACCACTCCCAGAAAACAGTCAGATAACACCCAGAAACGCCCTCTTCCTGTCAATCTCCTTGCGATCGGCTGTGCGAATGGATTGCGGTGCATACGCATGCGCAGTTTTGCAGTTTGTTTACCTGATCGCTGCGCTGAAAAAATAGGCAGCGAGCGTTCAACTCGGAATGACCTCCATTATGTTTGATATTTATTTGGTCCGTTTTGCCGAAGCAGAGCTAGTGAGAGGGAGATCATGTGAGTCCGGAGAATTATCCCTGATGGGAAAAGCAGGAAGAGGGGGTGCAGGGGGAATCTCTTTCTGTCTCAGGGACTGAGAGTTTTTAGTGTTCCTGGGATTTTTAGCCACAAATTTCTCCATGATAGAGCAAGTTGTGAGAGGGAGGCAATATGCTTCAACAAAGAGTCCACAAATAGGAACTAGGAGAGTTCAAGCTTACAGAGTGGAGGATGCCAGGGGGGTGAAGTGTTGGGAGTAACACATCACACTGAGAGGATTTTTCAGCTACAGCCTGGCGGGGAGGGGGGGGGGGGGTGCTGAGTGTGGGCTATCCAGTACTGCAGCCCTTACATGGGAGCACACAGAGGGATGCTCCGGCGATACAGGGAGCCGGCACACTTACCAGAGGGTAACGGCGTGGGGGGCTGACCACTGCACTCAGGGTCTTACCTGCTGTTATCCCCATCGCTTCAGAGAGGTAGTCACCTGGGTCAGGGGGGGCAATGATGGCCCCAGATGGTGCAAATCGCCGGGGAACCTGGGAATCCTCAGTAAAATGTGGCCGCTGCGTTCCGCACGCCCACCGGAAGTTCCTGAAACATGTATCTTATAAGTGAACTAATGTGTGTATAAAAGTCACATATCTAATCAATATGCTCATTTTCCATGTAAGGTATATTATATGATAGGTATACATGTATACCTACAAAATATGTGAGTATATAGAATTAGTAAACTATGTTATATTCCTTATGCACTTAGAGATTTAACACAAACTTAATACCTGGGAAATACACGGGTACGACCCAGGTCTATCTACACGGGAATTTCCATGGTCTCAGACTGCTCCAAAAATCCAGGAAATTCCAGGGTCAGATGCATTCACCCTGAACCCAGGTCTTCCCTGGAATTTAGTGTGTATTTAATGAGGACGCTTTCATGTATGTTTTTCAGCCTTTGATGTTTGTTAATGGCAAATTTGTGGTTTTATTTCCAATTGTAATAAAAAATTTTTTTAAAGCTTTGCTACTTACTAGGTAATTCTTTTTTATTTATTCCCACCCACATTCCCCCTCCCACACCCAGCTATCAGCCAGTATTACCATTCCTCATTTCAGATCTGTGTTTCTCGTATGTGAACTTCCTGTAAGTATATAGTATTTTCATAATCTTCTGTGTAATAGTCTAAATTTAGCTGGGTTATGTGATAGCCATTAGGTGAACAGCCAGTCAAAAACTGTTCTTCTAACCCGGGTCTAAAACCCCAGGCTGGATGCATTCACTCTAGAGGTGACCTGGGATATACCCAGGAAAAACCCTGGTAGAGAGCAGGGTCGTCGAGCATGTTTTCTAATGCCGGGTGTCATTTTGTGCATTTTTCCCCTAAATATGCTTTGTGTAAATAAGTTGCAGATGCACAAGCAGACTTTGCTGATGAAAATGATATGCAGCATGCCTGTATTCTATGTGCAACTGCAGCTCTATCTGTATTTAAAATACTATGTTACAATGTTTTCCTTGAAAGTATTGTAATGTAGCATTTTGTATGCAGATTCAGATGCAGTTGCACACAGAATATAGGCATGCCGCATATCATTTTAATTTGCAGAGTCTGCTTGTTCGTCTTACTGTATTTGTGACACATTTTTAGCAAAAAAATGGCAAATGTTAGCAGAGTTGTATAGGAACTGCCATCTCAATCCCGCCAGGCATCTCGCAGTGCATGGTGTATTGAGGCTAGATGTGTTAGGAAACATCTGTTAATGACATTCAAAAAGATGAAAAACAATGTGTATTAGTAAAATTATACAGTGGTTGCAGAGCATTAAGAAAAGAATTGCAGTTGTTAATGTAATCAGCTGTGTGCATTTGTGTCTATGTAGATAGTGTAAGTACAGTACTTCTAATCCCAATGATCCAACTGCTTCTGCTGCTTTACTATATGTATACACATTGGATGGTAAGTGAGAGAGCAGCTGAGTGGTTTAGAGTGAAGAGTGAAGAAAGGGAGATGATAGTGGTGAACAACTGTCACGTTATAAAAAGACATGTACCTGTATGAGGTGGTGGTGCAGTGTTCTCTTTCAGTGCCTGATGCAGGGGCTATGTGTATAGGCTAAGCTACATGTGATCAATAAAAGTTAAATATTAAATGAATCAAATAAAATAAAAGTTTGCCCAAAATAGGAGTTTACTGAACAACTTTGGTTTTTTTTTGTAAAAAAAAACTATTCCGTTAAGTCACTATTTTAAACCCTTGGGAGCACCATCAACATTATACATAATCAAGGGACTATTTTACCCAATATTACACACATTCGCTGTAATATAATATGTATAATTAGAAGGATCTCTGTTTTAAGTGTGTTCCCCTGTGTGTGTGAGCACCTGTGTCTTGGACACTGCACACTGCTGCACAGCAGCTCCTGGAGCTGCTCATCATGACTGTTTACCTGCCAGCATAACTCTACGCAGGGGCGTAACTAGAACTTTGTGGACCCACAGCAAAACCTTGAAAGGGCCCCCCCACGCCTTTGTCACTACAATGCCCCTTAGGGAGGGCAGGAGAGAGAGAAGAGTGAGACAAAGAGGGTGTGAGGGGGAGAGAAGGAGAGAGGACCAAGAAAGAGAGTTTCATGAAAACAAGAGGGAATGAGAGGAACGAAAGAGAGAGAGGGTGTCAGGGATAAAGAGAGAGAAAGGGATGAGAGAGAGAGAGAGGCATGGGCATAGCCAGAACTTTGTGAGCCCCATAGCAACATTTTGTAGGGGCCCCATCCCAATGCTTCTAGAAAGACACTTCTCTGCAGCAGTTGTTAATTTTATGCCCGATAATAGTGCCCTAGTTCATTTTCTGAACCATAGTAGAGACTTATTTACTGTTATGCCCCATAGTAGTGCCCTAGTTTCTTTTATGAATCGTAGTAGTGCTTAAATTCCTCCTATGTCACATTTCAGAGCTGCCAGTACACATTATGCTGCACAGTACCCCCAATTCATGTTATAATATATAGTGGTCCCCCATTCATATTGTGCCTCATTACAGTGCCCCAGTTCAGATTATATAACATTACAATGCCCTCCATATCATTTTATACCACACTACAATGAACAGGTCCAGGGGCATACCTAGATAAATTGCAGGCCCCAAGGAAAAAGTTTGAAAAGACCCCTACGTATCACCCAATGGCAAAAAATGAATATAACACATGTAACTTTGACAGGGAAGGTGGGCCCCTTTCAGCTCTGGGCCCCATAGCAGCTGCACTGCCTGCACCTAAGGTAGCTAAGCCCTTGACTCTACGGTCTGCGGACCAACGGCACATGCCACACACACCAGTGGATTCAGACACCGTTTCTGCACATTGTGGCAGGATCTCTAAAAGAGATCACAGTAACTGCTATTGGCTCCTTATTTTTGAGGTCACAATTCCTGCTGTTATCAGTAGATGGTGTTCTGGATTATTATTAGTATATACATATATCCTCTATCTGATTATTCAGGTTAACAACAATACCATTAGCACAAAAGGCTTACATTTCCTAATGTATCAACTGGAGACTGATGTCACTATGGTAAGACATTGTTGCTAAGTGTTTCAGAACTGTATTAGATGCCATGAATGTACTATTATTATTATTATTATTATTATTATTATTATTATTATTATAATTATTATTATACTTTATTTATATGGCACCACAAGAGATCCATAGTGCCCAATTTACAGAGTACATAAACAAGTAAACAGAACAGGAAAATAGTGACTTACACTTCAAGACAATATAGGACAAGTAAAGTCTAGCGGAGGAGGTGGGAGGAGATAGGGTCAAGTGGGGAGGTGGGGAAAGGAACAGATGTGAGCAATGATGTCCTCACCAGATTCATGGCAGAAAGCTGTCAGAGTTGGTAAGATGGATGGGGAGGGGTGGTAAGGGAAAGGAGATGGCTGGTTGCTGATGGTCTGGTGGGATGTGCTGTCCTGACAGATGGAGTCAATTTTGGATGTGAAGTAAGGGGCAAAGTCAAGAGCAGAAAGTGAGGAGGGGAGATGAGGTGGTAGTGGGCAGAGGAGGGAGTTGATAGTGGCAAAAAGGCGATGAGGATTGGAAGACTGGGCGGAGATGAGATTCTTGAAGATTCTTAGTGAGGGAAAGGGCAGCACTGAAGGATGAGAGCATAAATTTGAAATGGTGGAAGTCTGCCTTAGAACGTGATTTCCTCCACTGTCGCTAGACAATACGTGAGCATTTTTGCAGATGGTGCACTTGGTAGGCTAGGGTTAAGGTGTTAATCTGCTAAAATAATGTGAAAGGGTGTGAACACACCCTTTTTCACATTATATTAGTAAAAATAATTTTAAGAAATACAAGTTGTGCTCATAAGTTTACATACCCTAGCAGAATTTTCTGGCCATTTGTCAGAGAATATGAATGATAACTCACAAACTTTTCTTTCACTCATGGTTAGTGGTTGGGTGAAGCCATTTATTGACAAACAACTGTGTTTACTCTTTTTAAATCATAATGACAACAGAAACTACCCAAATGACCCCGATCAAAAGTTTACATACCCTGGAGATTTTGGCCTGATAACATGCACACAATTTGACACAAACGGGTTTGAATGGCTACTAAAGGTAACCATCCTCACCTGTGATCTGTTTGCTTGTAATCAATGTGTGTGTATAAAAGGTCAGTGAGTTTCTGGACTCCTGAAAGACCCTTGCATCTTTCATCCAGTGCTGCACTGACGTGTCTAGATTCTGAGTCATGGGGAAAGAATTGTCAAAGAATCTGCGGGAAAAGGTAATTGAACTGTATAAAACAGGAAAGGGATATAAAAAGATATCCAAGCAATTGAGAATGCCAATCAGCAGTGTTCAAACTCTAATTAAGAAGTGGAAAATGAGGGATTCTGTGGAAACCAAATCACGGTCAGGTAGACCAACAAAAATTTCAGCCACAACTGCCAGGAAAATTGTTCAGGATGCAAAGAAAAATCCACAAATAACTTCAGCAGAAATACAGGACTCTCTGAAAAAAAGTGGTATGGTTGTTTCAAGATGCACAATAAGGAGGCATTTGAAGAAAAATAGGCTGCATGGTCGAGTCGCCAGAAGAAAGCCATTACTACGCAAATGCCACAAAGCATCCCGCTTACAATACTCCAAACAGCACAGAGACAAGCCTCAAAACTTCTGGAACAAAGTCATTTGGAGTGATGAGACCAAAATTGAACTTTTTGGCCACAACCATAAACGTTACATTTGGAGAGGAGTCAACAAGGCCTATGATGAAAGGTACACCATTCCTACTGTGAAACACGGAGGTGGATCGCTGATGTTTTGGGGATGTGTGTGCTACAAAGGCGCTGGAAACTTGGTCAAAATTGATGGCAAGATGAATGCAGCATGAAAATATTGGAGGAAAATTTGAACTCATCAGCCCGGAAGCTGCGTATGGGACGTACTTGGATGTTCCAACATGACAATGATCAAAAACACAAGGCCAATTCGACCTGTCATTGGCTACAGCAGAATAAAGTGAAGGTTCTGGAGTGGCCATCTCAGTCTCCTGACCTCAATATCATTGAGCCACTATGGGGAGATTTCAAATGTGCAGTTCAGGCAAGACAGCCCAAGAATTTACAGGAACTGGAGGCTTCAGAAACTGGAGGCTTTTTGCCAAGAAGAATGGGCAGCTTTACCATCTGAGAAAATAAAGAGCCCCATCCACAACTACCACAAAAGACTTCAAGCTGTCATTGATGTTAAAGGGGGCAATACACGGTATTAAGAACTGGGGTATGTAAACTTTTGATCAGGGTTATTTGGGTAGTTTCTGTTGTCATAATGATTTAAAAAGAGTAAACACAGTTGTTTGACAATAAATGGCTTCACCCAACCACTAACCATGAGTGAAAGAAAAGTTTTTGAGTTATCATTCATATTCTCTGACCAACGGCCAGAAAATCACAAATTCTGCTAGGGTATGTAAACTTATGAGCACAACTGTATGTCCATATGGGAGGATAGTTATATATACATTTTCGAGATGTGCTTGTAAATTGTATTTTTATTTTTATTTTTAGTATAATATGTATTGTCCCTATTATTGTGCACTTATAGCAAACTGTATGTATTAAATTGTTAATTTTATGTGGTCAAAGCATTATGGCCAGGACGTAATGGGAGCTGATAATGCCATCCGAAAAATTATTGCACCACATTGGGCATTACAAATATTAATCTAATCCCAGAATTTGTCCAATGTAATGGTGTGCATCTATTTCCTTCTGCATATCACATCTGAGTTGTCATGGTATATACACTAGAAAACATACGATATTTTAGGACCAACTGGAATGCATTTTTTAGTTTAGGAGGTCCACAGTGATAGGGAAAGTCACCCATTGGCCCCCAAAAGTCGCATGATTGGAGAATCACACTCCCTATATAAACCCCACACCCTCCATTTTGTCTTTTGAAAGGTTGTAGTCATTTTGGAGAGGAGCAGGTGGTTTAAACGTGAGGAGGTAGCAGTTTTTGGTGTTTTCTGAGTAGCCATGGCATCCAGGCAAGTGGGTAGAGAGAGGAGGAGGAGGATGAAGAAGCTGGGACATCAGCATATGGCAGGACTAGGGCCATGAGCAGTGCAAGGTATTTGTTTGAGGAGAACATATTCCAAGAAAAGAAGACAATAATGAGGATAATAAAAAAAATGATTAAGAATACTGTTTCACTGGCAAGCACTACTTTTCTAACTATAGGCAATTTATTAAACACATAGGTATATGTTTAAAAGTACCTTTCAATCGATTATTTAAACACAAATGTTAGCGGTAATAAGATTAATTCTTGCTGCTATACTGCTGGTTTTTCTTTAGAATATTAGTACATGGAAAGGGTTAAACATAATCCCTCCTTTCTGGTAACCAATAAGGACTGACAAGCTGGTATAAATAGAGACTGCAATCACCTTTAGACATACCTCTGATGAAACCGCCCACTGTGGAGGCGGAGAAACGCGTCAGGTGACCTGTTACGACTGTGGAGCGCAGTTGGACCGCAACCGGAAGCCGGAAGCCCCGAACCCGGAAGCCGTGAATCGCGGCATCTCAGTGTCCCCTGCTACCCAGGACTTACACATGCGGCTCCCTGTCTCCGTTCCTGCAAGGGCCAAGTGCTAGCTGACAGCACATCATACCACTCACAGCAGGCATTGCCAAAAGAGAACCGCCGCAGCGCCGCCAGCCACTTTCTCAGTGAGTGGATCCAACAAGCCACACGGAGGGAGACAGCTGCGGGAACGGCATACTCCAAATCCAGCCACACCATTTGAACATTGCGTCCATCAGTTCTTTCTGGTGAAGTATCAACAGGCTTTATTCATCTTTAGCCTTTCTTTCCCGCAAAGTGCATTTAAGCCTGTATAAGCACTAAACCCTCATTGCCATTAACAGCTGGCTTACGCAGGCAAAAGAACTAACAACTACTATTAGGGATAGTGCTTAAACATATATAAGTCCTGGGACCCAGGACACAGTTACTATCATTATTATTATTATTGTTGTAACTTGTTGTTTATATTTTTTTAATATTTTTTTATTCAATTGTGTATAGGAATTACCTATGGCACTCTAGTCATTTAAATGTCTATTTGCTCATATTAATATATTTTTTAACAATAAATACTATTGAATATTTACAAAACCAGCAGCCGTTGTACTACGATTTCCCTTGAGCGCCCACATTATTTTCTTCTTCTTTTCTAACTATCCCTGATAAGAATGTCTTAATCTTCACAAGCAATTTTACGTTGGAGCTCTTAGAGCCAACAGTGCCACGATGTTGCAATGGGGGGGACAGCACTTGTGAATCAATATTAATCATAGGTTATATTTAGCAGAAATGTCACTATTCTTTAGTATTGTAAAAAGAATGTAAGTAGCGAAGGTATTTCAGGATCTCTAGCAGTGCAGCTTTCTCTGTAGCAATTATTCTTGGAACAAATAACTCAGTGTTTACTCCTTTAAGCAACTCAATGTCTCTCTCAAGTTCCTCTTACAAGTAATGTCTCTGGTGGTCATTCCGATTTGATCGCAGACAGCAACTTTTTACTGCTTGTGCGATCAACTAATCCCCGCCTATGGGGGAGTGTATTTTAGCTTAGCAGGGCTGCGAATGCTTGTGCAGCCCTGCTTAGCTAAAATAATTTTGTGTAAAACAAGACCAGCCCTGGACATACTTACCCTGTGCGACGATCTCAGCGTTGATGGGGCCGGCTTTGACGTCACACCTCCGCCCTCCGTTCACCTGGACACGCCTGCGTTTTACTTACCACTCCCTGAAAAGGCAGGAAATGGTAAGGTGACGCCCAGGAACGCCCTCTTGCTGTCCATCTTCTTGCGGTCGCTGCTGTGACCACTTTCTTTGTTGTTAGCATCGTTGCCCTGTGACCTCTGTTGCCGGTAAACAACGCACGTGCGCAATGCGCATGCCATGCATGTGCATTCCGGACCCGTTCGCACCGCAGCAAAGAACAGCTGCGAGCGAATGGGTCGGAATGACCCCCTCTGTCCACTAACTGTGTTCAAGCAAGGGCTACCCAGTTCACATTATGTAACATAATGCCCCTCAGATCATTTTATACTACTTTACAATGAGCCTGTCCAGGGGTGTTATAACCTAAAACAGTGTCAAATGTGTTTTTTTACGGCCTCAATACAGATAAATGTATATATTTCATATCATTTTTATACATGGGAGAAAATGTGTACTTTTTTTAAACAAATAACATGACTGGAACTTAAATTCAAAGTGACCACATTGTTCCAAAGATATTTTGTACCCATGCTTACATTGTAAGATTAACTAATTTAGTTAGGTAGCATGACATTTTAGTGTAGGTTGTTTTTTGTCCCCATTACAAGTAGTTTAAGTTGGCCTATTTGATTCTTTTGCAGGACCTTCTCATATGAACCCAGCACTGCCACTCTCCTTGTCACCAGCTCCTTTGGTCTTGCCACTTCCAGGGCTGGTGGCCTATTCAATGGGGGAAGACGAGGAGGAGGCCGACAACATCCACCATCAACCTCACTGGCATCAGACCAGCCAGCTGGTTGGGTGGCAAATGGACGTCAAATGCAGTGGATGAATTGAACTCAGGCAGTGCCACAGGGCCCCCATACACAAATAGCCTGGTAGATCAATAGTCATCTACAGACCACACAGGAGCGACAGAGGTGGCCCAGGATCAATTGCAGGCGATCCGGGAGTACACACAGGTCATCTGGGAACAAACACAGATGTGTGCAGCCTTGCAGAGGGAGCTAGCAGCTCAAAGAACAGGCTGTGAAGGGCCAAGTGCAACAATGGGCAGCTCCCTCCACTCCAGCACATAGAGTGGCCCACCACTCGTCCCCTCAAGGCATAGTACATGCAGGCCATCTGGGAGCAAACACAAATGTTTGCAGCCCTGCAGAGGGAGCAGGCAGCTCAAAGAACAGGTTGTGAAGGGCCAAGTGCAACAATGGGTAGCTCCTTCCAATCCAGCACACAGAGTGGCCCACCACTTGCCCCCTCAAGGCATAGTATATGCAGGCCATCTGGGAGCAAACACAGATGTTTGCGGCCCTGCAGAGGGAGCTGGCGGCGCAAACAGGTTGTGAAAGGCCAAGTACAACAGGCAACTCCCTCCACTCCAGCACACAGAGTGGCCCACCACTCGCCCCCTCAAGGCATAGTGGGAGTAATTCAGATCTGATCGCTGGGCTGCATTTTTTGCTGCCCTGCGATCAGATAGTCACTGCCTACAGGGGGAGGGTATAAGGTCTGTGCAGGTGTGCGTTGGCTTTTGTAGCAGAGCTACACAAACATCAGTCTGTGCAGTCTCTGCACGGCCCAGGACTTACTCAGCTGCTGCGATTGTTTGCTGCTGATCGGGGCCAGAGCTGACGTCAGACACCCTCCCTGAAAATGCCTGATCCTGCCTGCGTTTTTCTGGACACTCCTATAAAACGGTCAGTTGCCACCCACAAGCGGCCTTCACAAATGGCCTCGTCCTGTCAATTATCTTGCGAACGCTGGTTCGTTTGGATTTATCACACCTTCCCGTCGCTTGGCACCGATGCCCGATGCTGTTGTGTGATGCGCCAACGCATTGCGGTTCACACGCATGCGCAGTTCAGATCTAATTGCACAGTGTGCGAAAATGCATAGCAGCAATCAGATCTGAATTATCCCCAGTGTCAATCAGGCAGAGGCGATCGCTAGCCTAAGACAGCCGTCGGCTGCCTGTCATGCGCCGGCACACTGCGGCACCGGCGCATGCACAGTTCAGACCTGATCGCAGCTGTGCGAAAACAAACAACAACGATCGGGTCTGAATGACCCCCAATGTTTGTAGTGATTAACATCAACGCCATCTCTATGGGACTGCATAGAAATGAAGGGTGGCTCCATAGCAAAATATTGAAGGGGCCCCATCCCAAAGATTCTAGAGAGACACCTCTCCGCAGCAGTTGTTCATTTTATGCCCCATAGTAGTGCCCTAGTTCACATTATGTCATATTGTAGCGCTGCCAGTACACATTATGTAACACAGTGCCCCCAATTAAAATTATGACATAGTGTCCCCAGTTCATATTATGCCAAATTACAGTGCTGCCCCCTGTTCATATTATGCCACACTATAGTGCCTCCACTTCATATTGTGCCCGAATACAGTGTCCCAGTTCACATTATGTAACATAATGCCCTCCAGTTCATTTTATAGTACTTTACAATGAGCATGTCCAGGGGTGTAAACAGATATATTGTAGGCCCCAATTCAAAAGTTTGTTTGGGCCCCTATGTACCAGCCAATGTTAAAAAAATGTACTGTATATAATACATGTAACTTTGACAGTGAAGATGAGCCTCTTTCAGCTCTGGCTCCATAGCAGCATTGTGTGTTTTACCAATTATTTCAATTTATTTGCAGAGCAATGCAAATCTAAAATTGTAACAATATAACTGCTTCACTCCTGCTGTGTGTGAGTTTCTGTTCAGTGCCTATAGTAGGGAGTGATACACAACACCACAAGTGTCAGCATCTCCTTTTATTTAAAGCTTAAAGTGCGTCTTTACACCACCGCCAGTTCTGTTATACAGTTTGTACCAGGGTGGATTGGAATGAAAAACCAGCACGTGACATCTATGGAAGCAGCCCTAATGGGGTGCGGTCTGATGAGGGAGTAGGGTCTGCTGAGGGGGGCAGGATTCCTCCTAATAAGGCCTGATTGTATACAATTGCGGATTTCCCTGTGTCTTTTGCTGCAGTTGTGTCTGAGACCAGGAGTGGATTGGGAACTAAAAGTGTCCCTGTAACATTTTGTAGAAGTGGCCCAACATGAGTAGCACAAGAGGTAAAACATAACATGTAGCCATGGCAACATCACAAGACGGCAGAGTTGCTGTACTGCAGATATGGAATAACAGAATGAATGGGGACAATGCAGTATACTGAGTGCGGTGGGCTGCCTGTCATGTGGAGGTGGTGTGATAAACGTGTGGTGTTAAAGAATGTTTGTCAATTGGTTAGATTATGTTTCTCTTGAGGTAAGTATCGGATAAGTTTTACAAGCGTGTTAGATTTACCTTCTATTTATTTTCCTCTTTCTCTCTCTCTGCAGGTTTATTCTGTCCCTGAACACGAGTTCCTTTTGGTGTTGAATCTTAACCGAAGTATTCTTCGGAGCTATCTTTCCGTTGGAGTGTGGGTGTAGCACAGTCACTATTAAATTTATACACTATACTACTAGACGACAATCACATTAAAACAAATCATTTATTGAACTGGATCCGAGAACACCGTTGTCGTCTACACTCCGGACACTGCAATGGTCTAGATAAGGTTAGTTCCCTACTACATTCAACTATTATATTATTACAACTTACACATGTATACCTTAATACCACGCTGACATGTTACACTGTTTTTCCGTACAACCCATAGTATACCCGTAAGTCTACCCCAGTTCATCTGAGCGCTCTCTCGTTGGTGCACATAAAATAGTCTATTTAATAATAGAGTATCCTCGGTAATAGTCACTCCCTGTTGCTTTTCCAGTCGGTCTCTCTTAAATATCCAGGCTAATAATCAATTCCTTTCACTGAAACCTGTATTTGATTTGTAATTCACTGGAAAGATAATTGTCACAACCTATCCAGCTTAGTTGCGGTTGACTAAATGGCGATTGTGGCTACTCTACATGGGAAGCCTTTCTTCCTAGTCTGTGTGTCAAAAAGTGTTTCAGCTAGAGACTGTTCGTGGGTTTAAGTATCTTCACTCTTTTCCGTCCTGTCGACTGCAGATATGGCTATCGCTGTATACTGTCCCTATTATGCTCGGTGCCGCTAATTAATGAGTTCGAGGGCAAACTAAATTGACCGATCCAAATCTCACCTCCGAGGCTCATAAAAGAGGCTATGTGAGGAGAATAATGTCATAGGGGAATTGATAGACACAAACTTATAGTATTAATAGTCTCCCGATTCACTTTACTATTACTTCGAGATGTGGAATATCGGTGCCTTGGTTAACCTTTATCTCTGTATGGAGTAACGGTGTGTTGAGGATATCTCATAAACTATTATCTCTCTGAGTTGCGCTGTCACTGCTGAACAGTTGCTGGGTGTGTAGGACGGGAGATTACGCCCTGCAGGGCAGTCCTCGACTGTTCTCCCTCCCTGACTGAGGTGGATCTTTTACTCTCCCTTATATGATACTGGGCAACTGGCAATCACTCACCCGACTGATCCTCCCTCTGGGCGGACCTCCTCTAGATCACCTCCTCATGAAGCCCGTCACTCATGATTATACTGGCCTTCCGTCCTCTCCGTGGCACCGCTGTCCCGACTGTGGCCGCCTCGGCACCCTCCACTCTGCTAGGCGCTGCCGGATCCCGTTCACTTCAGCCTCGGTAAGTCTCGGATGAGAATCCCGCTCTAGGCGTCCTCCGTCCTGTCATGCTGTGCGGCGTCTCCCTCCTTCACACCAGACCGCTCCGTGTGTCTTCTCCTCACCAGCTGCGTCAGAGAGAGAACAACCGTTGTTCTCGTTTCTCTCCCTTTTTATCTCCTCGCCGCTCTTCCCCGTATGTGTCCCGCCAGCAGCGCGGGGACACAACCGTCCACATCAGCTTTCTCTCCTGGGTCCAGATGACCTCCAGTTACTTTCCCCAGCGCGCTGCTCCCTATTGTATTGAGCCCTACAGCTGGCCAATATTCTATAGTGATACCCTTTTTTTTTTATTAAAGTCATGGGTCCTAAGTCCCGGGTATCACAGTGGAACCACATGACAACACACAAAACAGGCCCAAAGACGTGCCGGCCTACCAGGAATCTTCTTAGTGAGCCCTATGGCCAATCCTGGTTTGAACAGATTAGCATCATATTGAGCAAGCTGCTAGCGACAATGGCCCTCATTCCGAGTTGATCACTCGCTAACTACTTTTTGCAGCCGTGCAAACATATAGTCGCCGCCCACGGGGGAGTGTTTTTTCGCTTTGCAAATGTGCAATCGCATGTGCAACCGAGTGGGACAAAAAAGTTTTTTGCAGTTTCTGAGTAGGTCTGAACTTACTGAGCCCTTGCGATCACTTCAGCCTGTCCGGTCTTCCGGTCTCAGAATTGACGTCAGACACCCGCCCTGCAAACGCCTGGACATGCCTGCGTTTTCCTACCACTCCCAGAAAATGGTCAGTTGACACCCATAAATGCCCTCTTTTTTTCAATCTCCTTGTGAATGGCTGTGCGAATGGAATCGTCACTAGAAGCATTGCACAGCAACAATGCTGTTTGTACAGCGCGTGCGCATTGTGGTGCATACGCATGCGCAGTAGTAACCTTATCGCTGTGCTGCGAAAATCGTCAGCATGTGATCAACTCGGAATGACCCCCAATATCTGTAGTGATTAGCAGCAAAGCCATCTCGCTACGGTATAGTGGGGGTAATTCTGAGTTGATCGCAGCAGGAACTTTGTTAGCAGTTGAGCAAAACCATGTGCACTGCAGGGGGGGCAGATATAACATGTGCAGAGAGAGACAGATTTGGGTGTGGTGTGTTTAATCTGCAATCTAAATTGCAGTGTAAAAATAAAGCAGCCAGTATTTACCCTGCACAGAAACAAAATAACCCACCCAAATCTAACTCTCTCTGCAAATGTTATATCTGCCCCCCCCCCCCCCCGCAGTGCACATGGTTTTGTCCAACTGCTAAAAATTTCCTGCTGCGATCAACTTGGAATTACCCCTAGTGTAAAGTAGCAAATGGGAACACCACTTGTGTAATATTAGTCAAAAGATTGGTTGTAAAAATAATAAAACCCTATGGCAACTGGTTACACTGTGATTGGCATGCCGGTCCGGATTTCCATCCACTGCTACAGTATTGTATTCAGTCCATAGTTTTCATCAGTCGATTATTCGCCACTCAGTGGCTAAACTGTGTATTGCATGACATGGATTTTCTCGTATTTTAGCACGCCAACACAGGTATTTACATGCCACTAATAGGACGCCTGAATGTCACACTCGGAGGAAAGATGTAAGAGGACACATCTGTATCTTGTGTAACATAAAAATAGTGCACCAGTATATATTTTAAATGAATAAAAGTGCATCCATATGTCATTTGTCAAACATTAGTGCCCTTATATAGTTTTAAATTCATATGAAGTAATAAATAACTCTTTTGATAACAGTATTATTTAGAATATTTTTAGGGGCCCTAACATTGAACTACACCAACTTAACAGAGAGCCAATCATAAACGTTTTCTCATTCATCAGAGATGACATACCACTTCTTATTTGAAATATACACATAGGAGAAAGTAACCCTCACTTTTTGTTTGCTGTTCCAAAGCTAAAATAGGCCTAGTTTTTAGTACCAGTTTATTATTTTGATTGCACTATTTCATACCTCCCAACATGACCCTCTCCAGGAGGGACAAAATGCTCAGCTCCCGGACTTTTCTCTTAATGCATGATTGCCGCCATCTGTTTTGAACAGGTTAATGGATAAGAAAGGTGTGTCAGCACAGGTGATGGCAATCATACATTAAGAGGGAAATCCAGAAGCAGAGCATTCAGTCTCTCCTGGAGAGGGTCATGTTGGGAGGTATGGTACAGTATTTTGTTTAAGATAATGACAATCTTTAGTATTTGTGGTGGTTGGGATCACCTTAGCTTCTGTTGCTGCACTTTTGAGTTGGGGCGCTGTTTTTTAATATCTGTTGTATTGAAACAGTATTTTGTTTGATGGTGCTTTTATTACCATATCCAATATACATCAACAAATCACGAATACATTTACTTAAATTGTGGAATGAGTCTTTAACTTAAAGCAAGCCATGCTTTAACCTGACATCTTTCATTTTCAATGCCTGTGGAGAAGCCCAGAAACATCCGAGCCAATTGTAGTGCACCGTAGGCAATGTGGGCAAACAACAGGAGCAAGTACAGTGACACTAATTTAAATGCAGAGATATAAAATCTCTCACTCACTTATAAATGGCTTCCTAAAGTCCTTCCAGACTTGCATTCTGTAAAAATATTATGCATACTTTTCAAGTCAATTACCAAAGCAAATGGAGCAAAATATTACGAGACATGTGACTCCTGTCTAGTAATGCACCTATTGTGTCTGCAGACAGAGAAAAGCCATTATGGATGAAATATGCACTTCTTACAAGTCATTTAACACACACTCCCATGATTACCATGTTGTAATCCCTTCTCTGTAATGGGACTGTTCGGAAACATGCCAGTTGCAATGTCTTTAGAGGAGCCAGGACTGTGATGACTCAATGGCCTCCATCTATTTAGCATAGGTGTGTTTTCTTGTCTTTAAATTCCTGAGACCAGGTGTGGCCAGTGCAGCATCTATGTACAGTATCTATGCTATAGCAACAGATTTTGGAAACAGATCTTATTTACAAATAGAATACTCTATGTATCTATGAGCAAAGCGTATCATGTTTATTTCTGTTTTGTTCTAAAAGCAACACATAACAACTAAGCACACAAGAATGATACTGAGGCTAATTAGATATACAATTAGTCAGCAGACTTCTAATGCTGGAAAAACAAACATATCTAGGCTTCCCATGATGGAAAATACATTTTAATCTTTAGAAAGTACAGCATGTCCCCGAAGCAACAGAGAAAGTGTTTTATATCCTTACACTATTTTATGTAAAAAGTTTATTTAGCAGCCAAACAGATAAGCAAACAAATCTTAAAACAACATGCTTTTCATTATGCTTCATAGTAAATCCAGTGTAATACTAGCAGGGAAAACATTGCAGAACACCTGCATGCTCTTCGTGCTCTTCCATACAGATATTTTCCTAATAAAAAGGCACAAGCCAGAGGGAACGACCGGTGACAGATTGGTGCGATTGTTTTTTTAATTATGTTATTTATTTACTGCAGACATTTTCCAACAGCTTTGCATAAGCATATATAGTGTAATATATTTGTTTTTTACATGAGGTCTAGTTGTGCGGTCTGATGGCTCTGCAAGAGGACAATGAGGTTCCTAAGAAATCTGAGGCCCAACTAACATACATTTGTAGTTTCCTAGCCCTATGCAAGATTATAAGTAACTCTGTTCAAAAAAAGTTTCTGTTTATTAATCCTAGAAGGGTAATGGTGTAAAGCATCAGTTTAAGTATATCAGACACAGATGAAGTATGATGTGTTTAGTGTGTTAAACGGTGAGATTAAATGCATTCAAAATTCAGGGGATGAGCACTTTGGAACTCATTCAGAATCAGATGCAAACGCGAATAATCTTGCAATGAGCGATTATTGGCACAACCAAACAGAAGATGCACACGTGCCACGTTCCAAGTCTGGTTTTCATGACTGTACCTAGGTATCTGCAAACACAGTAGCGATCGCATCTAGCAAAGATAAAAAGGAGAGGTAGAGGCATGTCAGTGGGATGGATACGCAATTTCTGCAATGTGGGGCTTGTTGTGGTTGTGTTGTGGGCATTGCAATCGCAATATAAGCAAAACATATTGCAAAAATTGCAAACTCTTCAACACCACAGGCCGAGTAGCTAGAGATCTGCGCAGACTGTGGAAGTAGTGATGGCAGCAGCAAAAGTTCCGATGGGTCGAGCTAATAATTGTAAAATCACAGACAGCTGACGGTGTTCATAGTGGTGCAGGGAATGCTGTTTAGTGTGCTGCATGCCTAATCAAACAAATTAGGTTTTTCAAATTTACAAAATAACACTTTTCTTTAGGTATGTATGTTGTATGCTCATTTTAGCACAGTTTTGTGCATGTACTATTGCAAGCAACACATGTTTCACATTTTACATGTATTTATTGTGTATACACGACACTTTATGCCTGCCAAACAATGGGGGTCATTCCGAGTTGATCGCTCGCTAGCTAGTTTTAGCAGCCGTACAAATGCTATGCTGCCGCCCACTGGGTAGTGTATTTTAGCTTAGCAAAAGTGCAAACGCATGTGCAGCTGAGCTCTACAAAAACAGTTTGTGCAGTTTCAGAGTAGCTCTGAACCTACTCAGCGCTTGCGATCACTTCAGCCTATTCGTGTCCAGATTTGACATCATACACCCACCCAGCGAACGCCCAGTCACGCCTGCGTTTTTTCAGACACACCTGCGCTTTTGCAGACACTTCCCGAAAACGGTCAGTTTACACCCAGTAATGACCCCTTCCTATCAATCTTCTTGCAGCTGCCAGTGCGACTGAAAACTTCTCTAGAACCTGAGCACAACCACAAAGAGCTTTGTACCCGTACTTCGCGCGTGCGCATTGCGGGGCATACGCATGTGCAGAAATGCATTTTTTTCACCTGATCGCTGCGCTGCGAAAATCGGCAGCAAGCGATCAACTCGGAATGACCCCCCCAATATTCTGACAGAATAGAACAAGAAACAAACCATCCCAGTTTTGTGATCACATCGATGTATAAGAGCTGCATTTATTTTTGTAATTTTGAGTGAATGCATGCAATGTTGCGTTTGTAGCTATGCGTGCTATGGGAGTGGGCTAGATTTGCGATGAGGCTGTATAAATGCTGATGAGATTGTGGGTTTGGCTATAAGTCTTTGCAGATTTGTGGTTGTAATCAGTGTGCGTTCAGTCGCAATAGCAATCCGTGCTGAATGAAGCCCCTTATGCCATACTAGTCCCACCTATAGTACTCACTATAGTACTCAATAGTACAGCCAGGGCCGGTGCTAGGGTGTTCGGCGCCCCCCTGCAAGCTATACATTTGCGCCCTCCCATTTTCCTTAGGCGCGCGCCGGGAAAAGGGGTGTGGTCTCACAAGTAAGGGGCATGGCCACACAATAGTACCCCCATTTAAAATTACGCCACAATGTAGCACAATCTTATTAATCTTAAACGTAATGCCCCACCCATAGTAGTAGCGTCCTTATACGTAATGCCCCACCCGTAGTAGTAGCGTCCTTATTTGTAATGCACCCCAGTAGTAGTAGCATCCTTATACATAATGTCCCCCGAGTAGTAGTAGCATTCTTATACATAATGCACCCACAGTAGTAGTATCGTCCTTATACGTAGTGCACCCCCAGTAGTAGACGCGTCCTTATACGTAATACCCCCCAGTAGTAGTAGCATCCTTATACATAATGCCCCCCCAGTAGTAGACGCGTCCTTATACGTAATACCCCCCAGTAGTAGTAGCATCCTTATACATAATGCCCCCCCAGTAGTAGTAGCATCCTTATACATAATGCCCCCCCAGTAGTAGTAGCGTCCTTATACGTAATGCCCTCCCGGTAATAGTAGCGTCCTTATACGTAATGCCCTCCCGGTAATAGTAGCGTCCTTGTACATAATGCCCACCAGTAGTAGTAGCGTTCTTATACGTAGTGCACCCCAGTAGTAGTATCGTCCTTATATGTAATGCCCCCAGCCCCAGTAGTAGTAGCGTCCTTATATGTAATGCCCCCAGCCCCAGTAGTAGTAGCGTCCTTACACGTAATGGCCCCCCCAGTAGTAGCGTTGTTACACGTAATGCCCCCCTGTAGTAATAACGTCCTTATACGTAATGGCCCCCCAGTAGTGGCGTCCATAGAGCGCGCGCACAGACATACCTCACACACACACAATTCACACATATATACACACACACACACACTTCTCTCTCACCATCCACTTACCTAATCCAGTCTCCCTCTGTACAGCAGCCAGGTCCGTGTAGCTCCGCCCCCTTATGGCCCGTTTAGCCACGCCCCCTACCTGCCCATGTAGCTCCGCCCCCTTCTGTCCCGTACTCGGCGCTCTCATACAGATGAGATGAGGTGAGGGGAGGGAGGAGGCGTATCATGCTGCAGGTGCCCGCTGCCAGTGCCTGTCATACAGTGACAGACACAGCAGTGGCAGCAGCAGGGGGGACAGGACGGCGCAGCAGGGAAGGGATGCAGAGTAGGGGAAGCGCCTATCCGTCCCAGCGCCTCCCTGCACTGCATCCCTTCGCTGAGCGGGTAGCGCCGGGCCTGAGTACAGCAGTAAGAGCTAAATGGTGACCTTGACACATACTTGACTGTGCCATTTGTCTAAACATGCTCAGTTTGTTAATTAAGATCTCAAAGTGTTAAAAAGTTCATCTGAAATTAAGATCGGGAATTGGTTTGATTAGTTATATTTCTTCACTTTATGGATGCATTTTCATTTTGGAAACTAGTCTAGCCATTTATATGGCTATATTTATATGTCTTTTCTTCATCTCTTTTCTCTCACATCCAGGTCCCACCCACTAGTGTTCTTGTGGAGAAAACAATGGCAAATAATTTATAGCCTTTAATTATCTCAGTTCTTCAGGGAAGATGACCAATAATAAATAAAATCTCTGACCAGTTAATAAGAAACAGTGAAAAACATCACTACATTTGGATTAGAATTAGCTTAGGCAAAGTGAACCGATCTGCCTTACTAATGAATATTTAATCATTTAACATCTGTAAAGGCTTAAAAAAGTTTTCAGTTTTTTATTAATTTGATTTTTTTCCATATTTTCCATCCTAAAATGTTACTCAATATATTTTTCTTATGCTTATTTCTGTGTTATCCTCAAAGTTTTTCTCATCTAATGTTTGAAGCTTTTCACTGGCAATGGCACATAGGACCTCATTCAGCTTTTTTAGCAAAACTGCAACTGGCTGCGATGGCATGCTGGGAACCCACCATCACAGGTCAAGGATGCTCAGCATGCTAATGGCCAGCAGCGATACAATCAGTGATCTGTGGAAGCCCCCTGCCTCCACAGCCACTTTCCAGGTCGCACCAGCCACGCGTAAATCACGTGGACATCCTGAACCCACACCAGTTTCTGTCAACCCGCCCAATAGCCAGTCGATGCCCCTGCAATGCAGCATCGCCACCCCGTTCTGCCACATGAACTCCTCTGCATGTCATTCTGGCACAGGTGTTCGTATAGTGTGAAGCAATCACATTTCCCCGGCCAGTGCACGCGCAGTGTGGCTCCCGCACGTGCACACTACGGTGGGACACGGGAAGATGCGATTGCATATCAGTAGTGACTGCTACTGATCAGGGTCCTTAGGGCAGTATCCAATTAGCCACAGCAATTTACAGCAGCTAATGGATTTGCCGGGGGCTATCCAATTACCCCTGATACCCAGTACTTATCGGGGATTATGCGTCGGGTCCCTCAGGCACGTGAAGCATAATCCCCAATAAGCAGCCTTCAGAGCAATAACACATGGGTCCAGATAATTATCCCAGAACCCATGTGTTATCGGTCAAAAACAGGACATTTTTAAACCGTTTTTTTTTTTTCTGGGAGAAAAATTATTGCGGCTAACAGGATACCCCCATAATGCTATATTGACATTGTGATTAGACTAGCTGTTCTACCTGTTATTCGCACGGAAGCTTCTGATTTCCACGGTTGTACATACTGTATAAATGAGTGTTAAAAATATGGTAAATCTATAGAGATGTAAATTTGAGACGTCTTAATAAAGTATAAATTAATCAATGGTTCTTACCGTTACCCAAGGAGCACCTGTAGCAGATACGGTAAAAAGTGACAGGACCATTTTTGTCGTTTATTAAATTCTACGCACTGGAGGTGCAATCCAAATTCTGATCCGATTGTCCGTTTTGGTGTTATTGTACATGCAACGCAAGCCACGCATCGGAAATTACGTCAATATGTCAACCACCTTTTCATCCCCTTAGGGGAGGTTTATTAAAATCCTAATTAGGTAGTTTTCCTATTTTCCACCTGAAGCATACCTATGTTAAATTTAAACTTCCTAACATATCGGGAAGTAAGAGAGTTAGTAATGAGTCAGTCAGTCAGTGAGAGATACGGTATAAAGTGACAGGAACATTTCTATAGTTTATTAAATTTTACCCACTGGAGGTGCAATCCAAATTTTGATCAAATTGTCCGTTTGGGCGTTATCGCTCACCCAACTGAAGCCACGCATCGGTAATGACATCATTATGTCAATCCCCTTTGCATCCTCTTAGGGGAGGTTTATTAAAATCTTAATTATGTCGTTTTCCTACTTCCCACCTGAAGAATACCTACAGTATGTTAAATTTCATCTTCCTAACATATCGGGAAGTAAGATAATTAGAGATGAGTCAGTAAGTGAGTGAGTGAGGGCTTTCGCATTTGCAGTATATATGATTAGATACTGTATAAAGGCCTTTGTGAAAATCACAGAGGAATTTTAGGAAGATATAGGAATAAGGAATTTAGTATGCATTGGAGAGCATACATAACTATGGAATAAAGTTATATGGATGTGAAAGGTGAACAATAGCAATAACTATTTGACCTGTTGCCCATAGGTCTAGACTCTGTGTGAACTTTGCACTGTACACATAACATTATGTTCTGCACTGAAATGCCCTACGACTGTTTGTAGTGCCAGAAATTATTTGTGATGCACGACAGTATGTCACTTTTCAATTATGTCAGATGTTATCGTGTAATGTTCTTTGAATTATATATAATATAACTGGGACACAAAGTGGGTAGCATACATTTCCATCAGCTTGTCAAATCCATGATTGATTCCACATGCTAGATGAAAGTTAGCCCTTAAATGCCCAGTGCAGATCTGACACTGGTACCACTATATTATTCTGCATGTAAGCAGAGGAGCTAATATTATGAATTGCATAGAGTTAACTCAAATAAACAGTAATACAGTACTAAAACTATCTCCCACAAAGGGAATATACAAAGGGTAGACATAACTGTAAGGAATTCTAAGCATTTATCTAGTCTACACTTAAAAAGATATAATTATTTTAAGAATTGTTTATTTGATATAAACTTAGTCAATACACTTGATAACATGAATGACAGTGGGTGAAATGGAGCATAGTGCATCCCTATAGCTGTAAATAGCGTTTTCTTGGTATATGCACCCATTTCAATCATTAAAACAATTTGCAAAATCTGGGACTCTTTCCAGTGGATATGTTCTGGACTGACTCACTCTTGTTCTAGGTTTGCCTGAATTCACATTAAGCTCTTATACAGCCAGCAATTGATTGATTGGTGATTTAAGGTTACTTTTGTGTGAACTGATTAGATCAGAAGTAGAGAAAGTAATAACATTACCCTTGAGGGATGTGTAATAAAAAAAATCACAGAGAAGAAGGTAATGATGGGAGTAATTTGTCTTACATTAACACAAGCCCCACCTGAACCTAAATCACTCATTAGTTTGTGTCAGTGGGATATATAAGTATATGTTGCCTGAACATTAAGGGAATCTAAGTGTTTATTCTTCCAAAACAAATTTTCAGTCTCCACATGGGAACGATTCCAATAGTTGCGTTACTAACCTTCCCAAAGAATTTACAAACTCTGCCAGTTACTAAGTCTAGTTTTCATGGTCAAAAGAAATCTAATTCCAGGCATTTTTTTTCTGTAAGGCATTCATAAGCTAACATAATCCTTATAAAAACGCAAAGAACATTTTTTAGTTGTAATAATGCCAGTAGGGGTGCAAAGTCAGTTTAAGAAAACCCTTGCACTATTTTCATTAGTTGCAAAACTGATTCTTAGGAGAACATCAAAAGGTTATTTAAATATAAGTATTTGGGTTCACATTATTCAAGGGAGTCTAAGCCACACATGAATAGAGCCTTTAGCAGAAATTGTTTAATGCATACGTTACTAAATATTGCTTATGAAATTGACACAAGCAGATTGCTAAAGAAAAACAGTTTCAAGTAATGGCAGAACGAGTCATTTGCAAAAGTCCATAAGTAAAAAAGTGCAGCAGTCTAAATGCTGTTTTTGACTTCACAACCTACTTTTTATGTAAATGCGTTAGATTGTACAAGTAATCATCTATATTTATATGCCAAGATAAGAGTGCAGCAAAACTGGCACCATCTGATGGGAGTTGTTACCCTGTAGTTTCATGCTAAATGCACATAAATCGTTCATATCTTTCAGTGTGTATGCAACAATGATGAACGATGTGCGCACTCAACAACAAGATCAAAGTAGTTCACAAGCGCTACCGAATTCAAAGCAAAGAACTCTGAAACAACTCATTCTGTATGATTCCTTCAATATAGAGAGGATAAAACACCATAAATGTTTAATCAATGGTTTCCTTCCATAGGGTTCGCACCTCCAGACTGACCTCCTCTCAATAGGGGATGTACATCAAAAGGTTTCTTTCACATAATCTTCATATTATGCCCAGTACATCTGTTCCCTGAGATCACCCACACCCTTAATAAAGACGCTCACCTCAGGCAAGTGCCCTATGTGCCTTGAAAGGTTTCTATCTTTTTCTTCCTATAATACTTTTCACCCACTATTGGAAATCACCCTCTCCCTCCATCACGACGCTCACCTTAGAGTAAGGCCCTATGTGCCTTGAGAGGTTTCTTTTTCTGTGTCCCTCCTTGGGTCCTTTATACGAGGTCTCAGCGTCTTCCACCACAGCACGTATTCCCATACACAATATGAAGCGGGTGTCAATAGTTCATCAAAGTGTCGAAAAATTTATTCCAAACAGAGCATAAAAACATATCCTTCATTAAAATACAAAAATGTCCCAAAAAATAAACTAAAATAGATGTGTGGTCTTGGGTTTGTCCTATCATACCCCCCTAGGAAATCAATAGGGAATGATATAGTGCTTCCAATGTACTTTGGAATCTATCCAAACCCCTGGTCCCTATTACGGGTTAAGAAAGTGGAACAAAGCTTACCACCATAGGTTAAAAACTGGTACCAACGTGTTTCGGATATTCAATCCTTCCTCGGGGCATATCACAGAACAAAAATAAAAAGACAAAGTGGATCTATTTGGGCGCACCCTGCAGCTGAAAAATATGTTGCTCTGGAGGTATCACCAACCTCTATTTATAGACAGAAATGGATACAGAAAATGGGCAAACACATAACATCAAGCGCTAGGAGATAAAATTTCAAACCTTCCCTTATGAGTGTAAAAAGAAAGGTTTCAATAGAAGGCGTTTTTCTTCTACTTCTTAGGGTGGGGACTCCAATCCTCCATTCACATCAGGAATCATGACATGTAAGAGAATACGATACAATGGTGTAGTATGTCTTCACAGCATCACACTTCACCCAAGTGGTACTGATTAAATAGACAATGGGTGTTGAGCCTCCACCAGATCTTCATAAAATTTAATAAAGAAAAAAAGCGTACCCAAACTCACAATGGAAATGGGTGTAGTAAACATATAAAGGTATCTTTGTGTGAATATAGAGTCAGAAAAGACCGTCTAAAGGGCGTATCCCAACTCACAGTGACTAGGGGTGAATGAAGCCTATAAAGGTTTCTTTTAGTAGGTACTTCAAATCACAGCATACCCCAACTCACAGTTTAACAGGTGTTCGTAATCATATCATGGTTTCTTTCATTCTCCAGATAGCCAGACAGAAAAGTCGATGCAAAAAGGATTTATTCCATAAAATAGTTCATAAAATATTCCCGCAGGAATAAACAAATAAATGACAAAATTTGTTTAAAAAGGAGCAAGGATGAACGATCACACCACCTGGTTAGGACACCTGGTGTATATCACCTGAGCATGCAGATTCCGGAATTCTTATCGGTGCATCCAGGGTCCAAAATCCGGGTGGGGAGATGGTGCATCAATGATGAAAAAAAGCGCTCCTGTCTGCTTCCAACGCGTTTCAATCTCTACAAGAGATCTTTGTCGAGGCCTGCAGACCAGGAGCCCATGTGCCGGTATTTATACCCACAGTGAGCAATGAAACAGGAAATGAGGTCACACAATGGTCACAATGAGGTCACACAAATTCTATTATAGACTGGTTACTCCAAAATTCCAGGACAGAGAATGGATTTAACCAATTAATGTTTGAATTATATTTATTTATGAAATGTGTATGTTTTTAAATATTTTATATACATCGCAATGTATGATATCTGGATATGAATTCCGAGCTTATATGATATAAGGGAGAGCAATGTTTTTTATGATGTTTAAATGCTTCTGAATCTTGATTAGCTTAGGAAGTTAAGGTAAAGGCTCAGTTGGGTATAAAAGGCCGACTGGGTTTGTTCTGTGATATGCCCCGAGGAAGGATTGCATATCTGAAATGCGTTGGCCCAGTTTTTAGCCTATGGTGGTAAGGTTTGTTCCACTTTCTTAACCCGTAATAGGGACCAGGGGTTAATAGGGAGAGGGTGATCTCCAATAGTGGGTGAAAAGTATTACAGGAAGAAAAAGAAAGAAACCTTTCAAGGCACATAGGGCACTTGCCTGAGGTGAGCGTCTTTATTAAGGGTGTGGGTGATCTCAGGGAACAGATGTACTGGGCACAATATGAAGATTATGTGAAAGAAACCTTTTGATGTACATCCCCTATTGAGAGGAGGTCAGTCTGGAGGTGCGAACCCTATGGAAGGAAACCATTGATTGAACATTTATGGTGTTTTCTCCTCTCTATATTGAAGGAATCATATAGAAGTAGTTGTTTCAGAGTTCTTTACTTTGAATTCGGTAGCGCTTCTGAACTACTCTGATCTTGTTGTTGTATATGTTTGTTGAGGAGTGGTGTTCCTAAGAGTACAGTTCAAAGCTGCGGTTGAGGTGTAAGATACATTTCTCTCTTTTTGTCCTTGGATGTGCGTACTCGCAATCGTTCATTGTTGATCGATCATCATTTAAACATGCAAGCCAATATGGACGATATCGATGTCCAAATTGGCCATAGACATCGTTCAGTGTGTATGCAAAAAATTGTTCATAAATTCTTTCAAATCGTTCATCTTGCATATTGCACAAATCTATCAGTATGTAGGGCCCATCAGAGAGCCACATGGGGCTTCAGTAAGGGAAAGGGGGTGTGGCTTAAAAAAGTAGGCATGATGACACCTGTTAAGATTAACTTATTTTAAAAATAAAATAATTGTGGGCCGCATACTCCACAGGAGGGGCGCAGTTTTACCATTGGGAGGGATTAGGAGCGGGTGTGGATCATTGCATCGACAGTGTCTAGGTCGACAATGTTTGGGTCGACCACTATAGGTCGACAGTCACTAGGTCGACAGGCTTTGAAGGTCGACAGAGTTTCTAGGTTGACATGTTCAAGGTCGACAGGTCAAAAGGTCGACATGAGTTTTTCATGTTTTGTTTGTATCATTTTCTCCATACAGTGACCGGGAAGCCCAATTAGTGCACCCTGTCAACTTGTATGGCTCGCTTCACTCGCCATGCTTCGGGCAAGGTGCCTCGCTCCGCTTTGCTTGGCACAGATTACCGTTCCAATCGTAGTCCACATGGATCGTTAAGTATGAAAAAGTAAAAAAAAAGAAGAAAAAAAAGAAAAACTCATGTCGACCTTTTGACCTGTCGACCTAGAACATGTCTACCTAGAAATCCTGTTGACCTAGAAAACATATCAACCTAGTGACTGTCGACCAATAGTGGTCGACCCAAACATTGTCAACTTAGACACTGTCGATCTTCAGACCAGATCCCTTAGGGGCATGGGGGAAGGCACCATCTTCCTACATTACTTGATCAGGAAGTGCATCCCTCCTCCCCAGCCAGCGACATCATTCCAGTGATATTTGGGAACATGAAGCTGGCCACTAGAGAGCACTGTGCCAGAAAAAAAATAATAATACAATATTTCAGAGACCGGCGCGTGAATAGGCACTATTCACCAAGCTGCTCTGTCGACCACAGGGGTAGTCAATCCCAAAATTATAAACAGTAAAACAAAGAAAGGACACTGCGCTTCTTTGAGGAAAGGACTTAAAAACAAGTGAAGTGAAATTGAATTTTATAAAATGTATTAATATAAATTGATAAATTTCTTTCTGTATAATTATCTCGATAGATCATCTATTAAAAATTCAGACATATGTTAACTTCTAAAATAGGCAGCCAAATAATCTGAAATAGCATAGCATAAACAGTGATAGCTAATAGTCACCCCTTGAAAAATATGGATTCCACATTCATATTGAAATTGTATAGTTAAGTTGGTGTGTCCTTATGATGTAGGATCAATGGAACTTTGGATGATGGGTCCTGGCTGTACGTTGCTGTCCAGGCTTGAAGAATGGGGTCCTATAGTTAGCACATGGCACCGTTGTGGCAGCAGGAGTCCCATGTAGCTATTTCTACAGCTGTGTTAGAGATGACCCAAATATTAACAACCCCTGTTCAGTCCGATGACGAAGGTCTGGTTCAGGTCACATAAAGAGTCCAAAAGAATGAAGATCAAGTGGAAAGTCCAATAATTGTCTTGGGGTGCAGCTGGCCTGATGTGTTTCGCTAAAGGGGGTTCCTAGCTTTTTATTTTTATCTTCATTCTTTTGGACTCCATGATTGCTTCCTAGACTGACCTCCATATATAAGTTAAGACTTATTCTATGCACGTTATAAAAAAAATATTTGTATATTATTTCAATCTTCCTACTACTTGAATTTTATACCATGTAAATGTGTTTTATCTATTTTTTCTGTCTCAATTAGTAATTCATGTCCTTATGTGGAATAAATCTATATATAATTTTTTTTTATGAGAAGTTTGAATATTATCATATGTTCCTTTACACCATATATATATAAGGAGGGATAGGGGGAGGAGGGCGCGCCAAATTACCCTACTTGCCCTGGGTGACAGGAATCCTAGTTTTGGCCCTGTTGTAAGCATTCAGTCAAACTGGCTTCCCACATCTTAGTCACTGTTAAAAGTCCAAAAGCTCATAACTGGAAGCACCCTCTTCCACCATCCCTTTTTGCCTTAAAAATCCCAAATCTGGCATATGGCAACTATGGAGAATATTACTTATTAACTCCATGATAGACGCCACATGTTTGCTCAGGTTTTGGCCCCTTGGTTCTCACATGAGGGTATTCCCTCTCCCAAGCTTCCCATACCTGACTCCTTTGGCTGACCCATGCATGATGAGACAGAACATCTCACTCTCCTTCATTACTTTTCCTCAGACTATTCTTAACACATGCTGTTCTTCTTTTTTCTTTCATTTTACTTTTACCACAGATAACACCCCTTTTCTAGTACCTTTAAGCCATGTGTCAGAATTACCTTTGTTATTTTCCCTTTTGACTCGGTCCTGTTCCTTTCCCCCCTCCTCTTCCAAGTAATGTAAAATTTCCCGTTATCTATTGTTTGCATTATTTGCTTCTACTGTTCATGTTGCATGTGGAAATGCTCACACGTTTGGTTTAAGCTTCTCTTGTTTTGTATCTCCTATTTTTTGGCCTTATGAGCACTCAAAATAAAGAATTATTTATAAAAAAAATATTAATAGGGTCTTCCTATACAATGTGCTACCTCTCTAAATCACAACTGGGTGGCTAATGAAAAAACAGTTCCTAACTTGACCTGGTCTAATGAACACACAATAACAATATAACGCAGGATGTGGTGCCTCGACAATCAGATGTAATACCGCAAGAAATCTTCTCCCCACATTTACAATAAAGACAATATTATGGCACAGTATAACAATATATACATTATTTCTGCACTGGTTATGCTGTACCTTTAGTGCTCTGCAAATTTACCTAATAATTCTTATGTCATTTATTCTCAAGGAAAATAATAACACACTCATCCCCAGGAATAAGCATTGATGCAGAAATCGGATAGCCTCTGGGGTGGGGGATGGGGGTTTGCAGGTGGTGTGGAAGCCAGAAAATCCCTTCACACTAATACCTCCTATTGTTTCCTCTGAATTTGGTTCTGTCCAACTAGGAAAATGTGAGCTATCCTGGGCATAACACAGAAGCATCAAGGAGTACTACTTTAGTATGTAGCCTAGTACCCAATCAGAAGGCTCAGGCCTAGTGCCTGCCTATCAGTGGGAGGTCTACACATTAACTACGGAATAATACTCATAGATGGCCCCTGCCTAGTGCCCACCTATCAAAGGGGAAGTACCTGTGGTTTGTGCCTAATGGTTGTGGTGGCCATGGGCCTAATGCACACGGTGGCAATGGGTCTACTATCCATCAATCCTGGTACAACCTGGTGGTCTGCTGAAAGTAAGTATACAGATGTGGACTTACCAGTTCTGGTTCAGCCAGTGGGCCTTCTTGATTTTTGGCCTCCACGTACTTCACCTCAGGGCTTCTGGACCTCTTCACCTGAGGTGCAATACCGTCCACGACCTAAGGGCTCCCATATTTTCTGAACAGCTCATCACCCAGTGAGCAGTGGCCAGCACTAGCTTTTTGGCAAAGGCCGCTGCTCTTTCAGGACATCAGGCATATTCCATATCTTTTTCATAACTATCCTAGCCATGTTCTGCCTTCAAGCTACAGCTCTGGATCTTCATGGGTCTTCTCCACCACCAAACTGTACTCCTCTATTGAGCACTGGCTAATATACGCTAGTGCAGGAAGGCAGAGCCATGATGCGGTAAGCTGGTAGTGGATTGGTGTGTCTACCTGTGTCCAGGCTCACAGCGAGTCATGATTGGTGCCTTTTTTTTTTTTACATAGGTGGCCTGGATTGGTTGAGCTGCTCGCCAACATATGAATGGGATGATGGCACTACACAGCTTTCCTCATCTGCAATATCTGTGGGCAATACATTATTAGATGTTAATTATGGGGGGGGGGGGGGGGTTAGGAGAGCTTTGCAAAAGGCTGAATTTGTGGTTTCTGCCTTGTTGATAAATCCAAAAACAATTCAAATTACATTATTTTTATTGTGTACATTATACACAATAATGATGAGATGCCCCAGCTACTGCAGCTGTAGGCTGAGTTTCTTAATTCCACATATTGTGAAGTTGCAATTGCAAAACAGCCAATTGCTTCAAAGTACACAGAATGTATATATCCTGTGCTTTTTAAATGAACTGAAAAGTCAATCTTGCGGATGTCTTTTGCACTGTGCATGCTTACAGGCATTGCAGAGTGTTATGTCACTCATATCCACTTACAGCTGAAATGATACAGGCTATGTTCATAAAGAGCATGTGGGCAATGCAGAGTTGGGCGACGCATAAAAACATCTGTTTTCAGATTAATCTTTTGCACTAGGGATTGGCTGGTACAAGTGTGCACTGATGATGGCAAGGAAACCAAGCAAATGAATGAAGGAAGAGATGCCGCATACAGGCAAATATATGCAAGATGCAGTTAATTTGACGGCAGTTGAGATCCGATCGGTCAGGATGCCGACGCCAGGATCCCGACTGCTGATAATACCGACAGCCGGAGTCCCACCTCACAGGGGCTATCCCCACTCATGGGTGTTCACAACACTCATAGAGGGGGAATAGAACCTGTGGAGAATGCAACGAGCCACCGAGCCTGTGGCGAACGCAGCGAGCCCTCAAGGAGATTCTATGCGCTTGCTCCGCTGCCAGCATACTGACGGCTGGGATGCCATTGTTGGTATACTGGCGGCCAGCATCCCGACTGTCGGTAAATCATACTAAACCCATATTTAGTTCTATTCATGCATTATGGGAGAAATTACTGTATTGCTGATTTGCGCTCAATTCTTAATCAGGCACCAAATTAATAGTCTGACTAGAATTTAATGAAATTGCATTGACATTTTGCACAAAGGGGCAAACTTCAAAAAATACAATCTTTCAGTTAGAGGCATTTTATGCAGTTAGTGGGCCTGGCTGCAAGATCGTGGCACAAGGGTTAGCACCAGGCGCTTCCTCCACTCCTGGCTCCTGCATTGATAAAATAGCATAAGTGGATGTATCTACTGTCTTGTGTCACCTACCAGAAATTCCATGCTAAACTTTTAAGACTTCATGAAAGCGCATTATGTAACAGTCAAATTGGCTGAATATGAATTTAATTAGTATGAACCCTTTCAATGGATATGGACATACGTCATAGTATGACAATTAGTTTCCAATGCAATCTAAGCTGCTATAGGTGGTCATACTGAGTTGATCGCAGCCAGCAACTTTTTGCTGCTGCTGCGATCAATAGTCCACGCCTATGGGGGAGTGTATTTTAGCAGGGCTGCGATCACTTGTGCAGCCCTGCTAAGCTAAAAAATTTTTTATCAAAACTAGACTAGCCCTGGACATACTTACCCTGTGCGATGGATCCAGCGATGCTGGGGCCGGCTTTGACGTCACACCTCCGCCCTCTGTTATCCTGGACACACCTGCGCTTTACTCACCACTCCCCGAAAACGGCTCCAAACGGTCTGGATCCGCCCATCAACGCCTCCTTCCTGTCAATCTTCTTAGCCCTGTCGCCAGGCAATGTTGCGCACGCGCACTGCGCCCGCCGGGCATGCGCATTCCGCACCCGTTCACACCGCAGCGAAAAACCGCTGTGTGCGAACGGGTCGGAATGACCCCCAAAGTATAGTATACTATAAAAGACATGAATTAACCAAATCTATAGGAGAGAACTTTTTGGACTACAAAACAATCACTGGACATATTTAATGTATATTGATGAGTATATATATATATATATATATATATATATGAGATGAGAGGATTCGGTTGTCATGTCCTGTATGCTGTAAAAATACAGGGGTGCAGTAAAATAAATGTACACTGGCCCTGTCTTATATGTGCAGTAAAATAAATGTACACTGGCCCTGTCTTGTATACTGTAATAATTCTAGGGTGCAGTAAATTAAATGTACGTTGGCCCTGTCTGTCTTGTATGCTGTAATAATTAAGGGGTGCAGTCAAATAAATGTACACTGGCCCTGTCTTGCATGCTGTAATAATTCAGAGGTGCAGTAAAATAAATGTGCCCTGTCTTGTATGCAGCAAAAATTCTAGGGTACAGTCAAATAAATGTACACTGGCCCTGTCTTGTATGCTGTAATAATTCAGGGGTGCAGTAAAATAAATGTACACTGGCCCTGCCTTGTATGCTGTAATAATTCAGGGGTGCAGTAAAATAAATGTGCCCTGTCTTGTATGCAGCAAAAATTCTGGGGTGCAATAAAATTAATGTACACTGGCCCTGTCTTGTATGCTGTAATAATTGTGGGGTGCAGTAAAATAAATGTACACTGGCCCTGTCTTGTATGCTGCAAAAATTCTAGGGTGCAGTCAAATAAATGTACACTGGCCCTGTCTTGTATGCTGTAATAATTCAGGGGTGCAGTAAAATAAATGTACACTGGCCCTGTCTTGTATGCTGCAAAAATTCTGGGGGTGCAGTAAAATAAATGTACACTGGCCATGCATTGTATGCTGTAAAAATTTGGGAGTGAAGTGAAAATCAATGTACACTGGTCCTGTATGCTGTAAAAATACAGGGGTGCTGCTGCTAAAATAAAAGTACACTGGTCCTGTATGCTGTAAAAATACAGGGGTGCAGTGAAAGTAAATGTACACTGGCCTTGTTTTGTATGCTGTAAAATTACAGGAGTGTTGTGAAACTACAGAGGTGCTGGCACTGTCCGCAGGTTACGATGTCTAGTCCTGACCTTCACAACACTGTATGGGAGGAGGAGGCTCCTACCATCATTTGCACGCCCTCTGCAAGTGCTGGGAGGAGGCACACCAGTCCAGTTGCTGATATTGAGATTGAGGATGTCACTGTAGAAGTACACCAGGTTGAGGAGATTATGGGTGTAGCTGGCGCTGCGGAGGAAGTTGACAATGAGGATTCTGATGGTGATGTGGTTGTCACAACTGAGGGTTTTGGCTGACAGGAGAAAGCCTCAGTTGTAGGGGCTCAGAGGAACTTAAACCGGGGAGGTTTAATCAGACCCCTGGACATGTAAGTGTTAAAAGGAAACCCGAAGGTGTGACCATGACAACCAGGTAAAAGTCAAAATAAAAGTTTATTAACAGACTCTGTGTAAACAAACAGCATTCAAGGTAAATAATGGCAATGATAAATAATACGATTCCTGGAGCACTCTGACCATGAAATGGTTACACAGGACACTGGTAGGTAAGAACAGCTGTTACAGTCCTTAGATGGAATAACCTTACCAGGCCTGGCTGTAGTAGTGAAGATATCCAAGGAACATGCCAGTAGATGGAACAGATGTAGTTGAATCAGCTGTTGTAATTGCTGGATGGAACCAGCCAGGTGGTAAGACACGGAGTGGATGCGGAATGGAATCAGCCAGATGATAAGTCACTGAATGAATGCTGGGTGGAACCAGCCAGGTGATGAAACACGGAGTGAATATAGTAAGATGCTAGGGAGCGTGGAAACAGAGGAATTGAAGGATGATTACCGGTGGTAATGGATACTGCTGGAAGCAGATGAAATAGCTGGAAGCTGGAAACTGGATCAGCCACGGAGGACTGCAGAGTCAGGCTGCACCGCAGGATGGTAGGCAGGTGCGGGTCTCTTTGGTGGATGCTGGAGACAGGAGCTGGAACCTGGAAACACAACCACAGGAGAGAGACTGGAACAAGGTATGACAAACAAAGCATTGACGATTTCCTGGCCCAGGCACAGGATACTTATACCTGCAGCAATGTAGGCATTGGCTGGGCAATTATGCAGATTTCCAGAGGCAGTGGATTGGAGGAACTGAGACATGTGATTAGATCCAACATGGCTGCGCCCATGTTAGAACTTGGAGGGAAAACTGGCTTGGGAAACCATGTGGAAACATAACTGTAATGGCGGCGCCGACCACAGAGGACAGGAGACGCCAGACTGACAAATGTATGCTGAGACTCGTGGATGACAACGGAGGCCGCGGCAGGCATGGAACACCACACTGACAACCTGCACCTATAACACAGGAACGGCGGCAGAGGCCGCGGAGAACGGGAGACGCCATGCAGGATTCAAACATAGCGCCGCTGTGACAGCATCTCAGCGTAATAGGAGGAATGTGCAGTATGTGGACACAGATGAGATCCGGCCTTGGAACGCTGAGCGAGCCTCAGGAGACATCTGAAAGGCAGGTAATGGCGTCCAGATACCCGGATCGTGACAGTGGTTTGTTTGAATAAGGCACCAGTGGAGACAGTTGTTGGCCATGGGATGAAAAAGCCCATTGTCATGCCTGGGCAAAATTTCAAAAAAGCCACCTCTTCGGTGTGGAATTATTTCAGCACAAAACCGTACAACAGCCATCTGTTGCCTTTGTCAAGCCATAATAAGTAGGGGTAAGGACGTTAACCACCTGGGCAGGGCCAAAACTAGGATTTTCATCATTCGGGGCAAGGCAGTAATTTGGCGCGCCCCCCCCCCCCCCCCCTTCCCTGTCAGACTAAAATAATCAGGTTATCAAAAAAAAATAAAAAAAGGAGATACTATTGGACAATATTACCCTATGTGCCTCAAATGCCCTATGCGTTACATGCCCCACCAGCGTGTTCAACTACATGCTCCTCTGTGTGTCCCCATACATTGCACTATAGCCCTCATTCCGAGTTGTTCGTTCACTAGCTAGATTTTAGCAGCATTGCACACGCTAGGCCGCCGCCCTCTGGGAGTGTATTTTAGCATAGCAGAATTGCGAACGAAAGATTAGCAGAATAGCGAATAGAAAATTCTTAGCAGTTTCTGAGTAGCTCGAGACTTACTCCTACACTGCGATCAGCTCAGGCCGTTTCGTTCCTGGTTTGAAATCACAAACATGCCCTGCGTTCGGCCAGCCACTCCCCCGTTTCTCCAGACACTCCCGCGTTTTTCCATGACACGCCTGCATTTTTTAGCCAACGCCGGGAAAACGCTGAGTTACCACCCAGAAACGCCCCTTTCCTGTCAATCATTTACCGAACACCAGTGCGACTGAAAAGTGCCGCAGACACTACAGCAAAACAGCTAAGTTTTTAGTAAAATTACTAAGCGCATGCGCTCTGCGTACCTTGCGCATGCGCAGTTAGCGGCTGATCGCAGAATAGCGAAAATCGGCAACGAGCGAACAACTCGGAATGACCCCCCGTATCATAACACTACATCACTGCACTACATTCTCCTAATCACTGCACATCACTCACTATACTACATCCCCTACACGCTGAACTACATCACTGCACTACATGCCCCTATGCACTGCACTACATACCCTATTTGCTTCACTACATCACTACACTACATCCCCTTATATGCTGCACTACATGCCCCTATATACTGCAATACATAACTACACTACATACCCTATCAAGTACACTACATCACTACACTACATACACCTATAAGCTACACCAAATCCCTCTATCTGGGAGGCAAAGCGGAGGTTGATACTGCTAACTGGTAGCACAGTGCGCTTCTATAGCTTGTACAGTGCACCGCACGCTAGTCGCAGCACTGCATGGCAAAGAAGAGAGTTTAAGACAGTAGCCAACATAGGAGAGATCCCAGGTACTGGAGTTCACCTGCACAGCATTGGAGCCAGGTGGGTCAGAGACATTACCCCGGGAGCTGTCTGCCGTTTCACTGGAGCAGCACAACACTTCCAGTAAAAAAAAAACCTGCTCCTCTGTAAATCCTTTGTGCCCCCCTCAAATCCTGCACCTGGGGTGCATGCCCCCTTAGCCCGCCCCTAGTTACGGCCCTGCACCTAGGAACATCCTCCCTCATACGTCACCTGCAGCACATTCATTATGTGATTGTCAAGTTCAGAAACTTTGTGTAATAGTGTAAGCAGTCCACTGACACCTAAATGATGTGGTTTTGTTTGAATATTATTTATCTGTGAGGATAAGGATATAAAGACTAAGAGGGGGAATCTGAGGATGAGGATGGCATCTTGCCACTGTATAGCCAGTATGTGCAAAGAGAGATTTATTGCTTTTTTTTTTCGTGGGGGCCCAAACAAACCAATCATTTCAGCCACAGTCATGTTTTAGACCCTGATGCTGAAATGATTGGTTTGTTAAAGTGTGCATGTCCTGTTTTTACAACATAAGGGTGGGTGGGAGGGCCAAAGGACAATTCCATCTTGCATGTCTTTCTTTGCCACATCATTCAGGGGTGCACCCCTATATGGGGTGCTGCCTCTTTGCCCTACCAGTCCAGGGGTGCTACCCCACTGCTGTTTAAGTCCAGGGGTGCTTTTGCCTGTCTGCTGTGCTGTGTAATTCTCCATGGATGCTACCTATGCTGTATAAATCCAGGGGTGCTGACGTATAATTCCTGGGGTGCTGCTGTACTTGATCCTAGGTTTAAATGAAAGCCTAAAGCAGATATGGAACAAGCTTCAACATCACAAACAGATTTGTGAAAACATAGCCGCAAAGGTGGAAATAGAAATTGCTATTTTGACAGTGTTTTTAAATGAAGTAAGGAGAGACCACATTTGTGTCCAAAGTCCGTGTGACTCAGAAGAGACTGAATCCTAATCCAGCGCAACTGCTGGAGAGGTAAAAGAGAGATTTTGTGCCAGAGCATTAGAGAGAGGTTCTTCTCAATTATTTCATGTTAGGGACTCACTCAAATGAATGGCTCCAATTAGTCAACCTTAATTTTGATTTATTATTGATGTTCCACATTTTGGGATTATTTACTTAGAAGATGCGCATTTGTTGTACAGAGATCTTCTTTTCCTAAGAGCTGTGTAGGGTTATTGCAAGACCTTGCGGTGTTAGAAGAACAGAGTTTCAGTGATCTTGCATTGCATCAGCTTCCCATTGCACTGCAGCACTAGATGGGCCAGGAGCTCTTGTGAGGCACAGTTACTGAATAAGGCCCAGTATGGAGTCTCATGGTGGCTTACAGCCAGAAAGATGTCTGTCTTGTGAGGCCGAGGCATGCTGTGGGCACAGATGTTAGCATTGCTTCCTCCCACAGTCCTACTTATAGTATGAAATGAGTTTCGACTGTAGAGTGGTGAGCTCAACTAGGGCAGGGGCTCAATAACCAAAAAATTCACTGTACAGTCGTGCTTAGTACTTTACCGAACCCACCCGAACTCAACTTGCCCCATCCGGGGCTGCTGTGGGGGCTCAGGAGGGCCTGCTAAAACATCTAAGGGCCTGCTTTTATTTAAAAATAAAATATGAATAAAATAAACAAGACACACAGGTATGCTCACATGCGTGTAACTGGGATCTGTGAAAAACAAAAATAAGGCATCTGCCACAAAATATGTAAATAAAAATGCATAAAAAAAGGGGGGGGAAAGAAACCCACAAGATTTTCACAAAATAAGTCTCCAGACTCCATGGAGAAGAAAATATTCAATCTTGATCCTGTGGTATACACCAGTTTATTTGCATCCCAGCATTAAATCCGAGATTATCTTAATCCCTGAAAATGGGGTACAATTTTGGAAACTTTTGCCCATAGTTTTTCAGTTTGTCCTTTAACGTGGTAATTAATTATTATATATTTGCTTGGTTGAAGTCCTTTCTATTTCACACCAATATAGGAGTTGAGGTGAAAGCCTGTGTGTTGTTCCTGATTGCGTGTGCCTCTCTAATTTTTAATCACCTTCATGACACTGTCCTCTTCCTCTTGCCTCTTCTCATAATGTGAAAAGTCATCAAAGAAGGAGGTAGTATGTTTGTAGCTAGCTATGATTCAGAGAACTTGGCAAGCTTTTTCCATGGGGACCACCTGTCACTGAAATTATGGGTTTATTAAACTGTGCATGCCCTGTTTATACAATATATGGGTGGGTGGGAGGGCCCAAGACATTTCCATCTTGCACCTCTTTGTTTTCTTTGAATTATGTGCTCTTTGGGGCCCAGTTTTTAAAACTGCCATCCTGTCTGACACTGCAGTGCCACAACTAGATGGGCCAGGTGTTTGTGCTGCCCACTTGTGTCGCTTAGTTTAGTCATCCAGAGATCTTGGTGCCCCTCTTTTTTTTCTTTGCATGATATGCTCTTTGGAGCCTAGTTTTTAAAACTACCATCCTGTCTGTCACTGCAGTGTCACTCCTAGATGGGCCAGGTGTTTGTGCCGCCCAGTTGTGTCACTTAGCTTAGTCATACAGCTACTTCGGTGAATCTCCTTTTTTTTTTTTTTTTTTTTTTGCATGATGTACTCTTTGCGGCCCATTTTTTACAACTGCCATCCTGTCTGCCACTACAGTGTCACTCCTAGATGGGCCAGGTGTTTGTACCGCCCACTTGTGTCACTTAGCTTAGTCATCCAGCAACCTCGGTGCAACCTTTTGGCCTCAAAACAATATACTTGGTGTTCAGAATAGACTCGAAATGAGTGGAAATAAATGTTATTGAGGCTAATAACACTGTAGGATCAAAATGACCCACAAATTCTGTGATTTTAGCTGTTTTTATGTTTTTTTGGATTCTTTTTCAAATCATCCAGATCCAAAACCAAAATCCGAAAGGGTAGTTTTGGCAAAACCAATCCATATCCAAAACACAAACGGGGATCCAGATCCAAAACCAAAACCTGAAAAGTGTCCACCCGCACATCTCTAATATATATATATATATATATATATATACACATACATACACACACACACACACATAGTATTATTTTACTATTTGGTCAGGGGGCATGTCCATAACTGTTTTGTTTTTTCATTATATGATTTTTTTGGGTAGGTTTTGAACAACTGTTATACCTGACTTTTGATTGGCTTATGATAAAGCTAAATATTTATCTTATATAAAACCCTTTATGAGGTCTAAGAACACTGTACGCTATTCACGTATGGAGTACCGTAAGGGTACGCTCGTTGCGTAGCAATCGCTTAGCCGTAGTCGAGACGCTCAAGCGTCACGTTCGCTCACGGCCAAGAGATCACAGGCAGGCACGCTATTGGCTGCCGTCTAACGTAATGATTCGCTATAGCGAGGAGATCACCAGCGGCGCTGACGCTCACAATGTTAAACCTTTATCTCTAAACCATAAACAGTATATTATGCAGTAAAACCTTAGTGTAGAAATAGGGTGTAGATGCAACCTAGTGTAACCTTATTAACTTAAAAGCTGTTTGAGCATCACCGACGCTCTGAGAATACTTAGCACTATAAGAAATACACAGATACCGTGCTTAGGGTCCAACGCCTAATAAATATATATTATGAATGATATACTTGCAAAAGAATTAACACAATACAAGTCATACACTACAATATAACATAGACTACCTAACCAGATAACTATACATGAAATACAATACAATACTATTACGTTCAAGGGATTACGAGAGAAAGAGGAGAAGAGAGAGAGAGAGATATGGCCCATAACAACAAGGAAAGACAATATGATTGCGGAGAAACACTTACGCACAAGGGGAAACGATCGCATGCGCCTCTGGACATCCAGCTCCCGATTTTCAGCAATGATAACCGTTGAAGAGTGAGAGCTGGATGTGATCGGCTTGTCTATTTATGCCCCACACACAATACAATTCAATGGTCCCTACAATCTCATTGTTCATTGGACACAGGAATTCCTCCTCGCACTATAACAAAAGGTCATAGGTTGATTCATACAGGTGGGCTGTGACTATTTCCAACAGCTCAGGTGGGTGGGATACTGGGTTTCCCGCCGCATGACTAAGTAAGAGCAAATAATAGTAAATGGACCTAAACTTCTTATGTCCATAACTATTCGCACGAGCGATTAATCCGCTCCAAACCAACACCGGAATATTGCTATTTAAATACTCTTCCGATGGGTACCAAACACCACTGTATGACCCCTGTTAGACCCTTCGTACAATACAAAGAGGGATCCCTCTGTCCAGGAACATGCTATATTAACTAAACTTTCAGAATCTATCAAAGGGACCATGATCTACAAAATACATTATATAGTGAAAATATGTAACGATTGAGTCGCACGCTACGATCACATAAACTCTACCATAAATACGCATACCGTGCGCCTGCGGGTGCCCGCAACTGTGAGTATGCGCACGTATGGGAGAGCGTACGCATGCGCAGCACGGACCTGTGTGAGGTGCAAATATGGTAGTGTGCATAGAGATATTTTTCTGACTTTGACACTTACCAGAATATAAAAATCAATACATCCCCTCCTAGAGATGGAGTCTCCGTTACTGTATGTTTGCTGGCTGAGGCATTAGTCGCGATCAGGCATACGCATCATGCCTGGGCTCAAGGAGGCTTTCCTAGTCGTAGGGAGATGCACAGAGCATTTGGCATTACCTTTGAGTGTAATACCTGCGATCGTCCACCCGATGTCGCTTTCTAAACTCACCATTGTGCATGCGTGTGGTCTCCATTAAAATACAATACTGAACTACAGCATAAAAAGTACTTTACTGGTGCGTCTCATTGCTCTACAGTATGCTACAGTATGTCAAATATAGTATATAGTACTGCATTTAGTACAGTATATAGAGATGCAAATAGTACAGTATATACAGATGCAAACAAACGTGATAAAGCCACAGTATTATCTTTTGACATTAGGGGTATGTGAGTGTCCAAGTCCCGCAGACAAATCAACAAATAAAAATAGTATTGTATACAGATGCAAACGAGCGTGTTACAGGTATGGTCTTTTGATGTTAGAGATACAGTATATGAGCATCCAAATCCCATAGCCATTACAGCATAATCAAATCCAATGGTCTTATGTACAGATGGAGCCATCTTCATCTTGGCCTTTAATAAGATTAATTGAGCCAAGGCAGTCGGACTTAATCCCCTACTGTAATGACTTAATCCCCTTATGTATTGTGCTCTATTGCATCTGAGAACAATAGATGAAGGGCTTATGCTAATAAACCATGGTGTGCCTAGGCACAGCAGAGAAGCCAAGATGAGCATGGCTCCATCTGTATCTGTCATGTGGCAACGTGTCCGAGTGGTGAAGTGTGCCGATTCCCATGCTTAGAGTCCCGAGTTCGATTCACAAAGTGCGAATCCATGTTAATTTTTCTTGACACTATTAATTTTTTATTTTTGTATCTATTGTAATATACATTCATATTCAATAGAAGTGTGCACACAAGTTTTACATAAAGCAGGGCAAAGCTGCAGGAGCATATCTAAAATACACAGCGGCTATGAAGATAAGTGAGCTCTATGCACTGCTCTATGTACGGTACACATACAATACTGTAGCAAGCAAGACTCGATTGACATGGCTTCCACCCGTGACCCTGCGCCTCTTGGAAGCCCTCAGCTATGGAGTGAGTGACGACATTGGTTTCGCAAAATTCTGGGCAATGCTGAAGGAGCGTCTCAGTACCCTGGTAATAGGGATAAGCAAGCTCTATGCACATTACGATACACCAGACTCGGTCGCATGGAAAGTTGACAAAATGGCTGCTGCCCATGACCCCTTGCCTCGTGGAAGCCCTCAGCTATGGAGCAAGTAACAGCATAGGTTTTGCAGGTTACAGGGCAATGCTGAAGGAGCGTCTGAATCCCATAGCTAAAATACACAGGGGCGATAGGGATAAGCAAGCTCTATGCACCGTACGATACACCAGACTCGACCACATATCAAACTGACAAAACGTCTGACACCTGTGTCCCTCAGCTATGGAGCAAGCGACGGCATAGGTTTTGCAGGCTACATGGCAATTCTGAAGGAGCGTCTGAATCCCCTAGCTAAAATATACACACACATACAGTATTGCACAGGAAGGCTATGAATTTGAATATATAAATAAATGAAAACAGTAAATGAAAGAATTACTGAGCAAGTACTGTATGAAGAAACTGTAGAAATGAGCTGGATCAGGTGAGGCCAGCAAAAATTTCAACAGCTGGAACACAGAGAGCAAATTAGCAGGAGATTTCTCAAAGGTCAAAACTATAGTACTGTGTTGCTCAAACAGTTGCATCAGGATACACTAATTGTATTTATTGATATGTCTACAGGACCTCATTGCCACTGTGTATTTTAGATAGCGGAATAAGACGCTCCTGCAGTTTACCCTGATTTTTGTGAAACCTGTGTACACACTTCTATTGAATGTGAAGGTATATTACGATAGATTAAAAAAAATTAATAAAGTGTCAGAAAAAATAAATATGCACTCACACTTTGTGAATCGCACCAGGAACTCTAAGCATGGGATGCGGAAGACTTCACTGCTTGGCCACGATGCTTCATAGAAGATACACAAGCTCATGTGTAAATGTACTGTAAGCAATGATCCCTTCCCATTGGTGTTTTTTTATGCCATTACAGGACTTGGACGATCATATTGCAAAACATGGTATTTAGCCACCACCTCCGCCCACCTCCATCCCACTTTCCCCTTCCTCCCTGGGAGCCTGCTAATTTCACAGACAGGGAGGGAAGTCAGGTTACAATAAATTAACAACTGTATGTAAATGAAGATCAGATAGAGAACTGCAGTCGCTTTGATAGAGACACAAACTCTTCTGTAAATGGCAGTAGTGATCCCTTCTCATACAGTATAACATATTCTCTAACGTCGATGAACTACAGTACTGTTTTGCTCGACAGATATTGTTGTAGGAAACACTAATTATATTTATTGATATGTCTATGGGACCTCATTGCCACTGTTTATTTTAAATAGCAGAATGAGATGCTTCTACAGATTTACCCTGATTTATGTAAAACCTGTGTGCACACTTCTATTGAATGTGAAGGTATATTACAATAGATTAAAAAAAAATCAATAAAGTGTCAGGAAAAAAAATCATGCACTCGCACTTTGGGAATCGAACCCAAGACTCTAAGCATGGGATGCGGAAGACTTCACCGCTTGCTCATGATGCTTCATGGAAGATGTGCATGCTCATGTGTAAATCTACTGTAAGCAGTGATCCCTTCCCATTGGTGTTTGTTTATGTTGTCACGGGACTTGGATGCTCATATTGTACAAAACATACAGTATACTGTACATACTTTAATGTCAGTGAATTACATTATTGCTTTAACACATTAGCTGCGTCTGTATACACTATTTTAATTTTAATCTATTGCTTTGTCTACTGGACTTGGATGCTCACATGCAGTAACACGGCAATGGACAAGTGTTTTAACACATTCGTTTGTGTCTGTATAAGCTATTTTTTTACTGACTCTCCCCGTCTGACCATTGCTCTGTGTGTACAGTATACAGTACATTAACATTACATTCGTCACTGACCATTTGCCAGAGCTTGTAGATCATTCTGTCGCTATTCACTCTAAAGTACTGGATTAGTGGAGCATTAGCCACCCAGTGATGGAGATGTGTATTGCATGCTGAGTATGTAGTCGTGCCTCAATGCGCATGTCCGTGCTACCGCCTAGGTGCAACTAAACCTCCGATTAGGCTGAGAAATGGCAAAGATGAGGGAGGCTCCATCTGTACCTTGAAAAAGATCCTTTGCAGATAAAAAAGCATTGGTGGAGGGGAATGTCTATCATCCAGGTGCAGTGACAACCGTATCATGATTGTGAGCTGGCCATCCGATAGATGCACCAATCTCTTACCCATTTTTATCCATCTATATGTTATGTGATCATTTTCCATTCATATCTTTTGGAAGTCCTGCTTCACTATTTTAGATTTATGATCTGTAAGTGTTCAGTTTCCAAGTACAACATCATTTTTTATTAAAACTATATTACACTATCACATGCCTATTGCATTTTGGCTTCATATCCTGTGAGATAAGTTTGTGACGGAAGACTTAGAACTTGAAGTGTGACCCAAGAGTGAAAGACTTTTTGATAAGCCAACTAAACTGTGATTTCTGTTAGTGCAATACTAATGAGTGGTCCAACAGCATCACCCAGAAAATGTTGTCAAAAGTTAATGAACTTACCACTTAATTACTTCTCATTGCTTGCCACTGTAATTATATATTGAATGTACTACCCTATTTTTTCCTGTTAATGAAGTTTTTTCCATTACATTATAACCATTTCCATGCCAACCTTTTGCTTGTGTTGACCTTTTACCCATGTCAATCTTGTGCGTGTCGGCCATTTAGGGTCGACCTAGACACTGCTGACCTTTTCATTGTTGACCTAGTATAACATAACCCAGCAGTGGCTGTGTTTAGTTGTAGTATTACTGTATCATCCTGTTACACTTTGTCTTGTCTTATTGTTTGCCATCTGTACAGTGCTGCAGACCACATGGGTAGCCTATAAATTAAGTTTATTTCATTATTATTATTATTATTATTATTATAATAATAATAATAATAATAATAATACAGGTTGAGTATCCCTTATCCAAAATGCTTGGGACCAGAGGTATTTTGGATATCGGATTTTTCCGTATTTTGGAATAAATGCATACCATAATGAGATATCATGGTGATGGGACCTAAGTCTAAGCACAGAATGCATCTATGTTACATATACACCTTATACACACAGCCTGAAGGTAGTTTTAGCCAATATTTTTTATAACTTTGTGCATTAAACAAAGTGTGTGTACATTCACACAATTCATTTATGTTTCACATACACCTTATACACACAGCCTGAAGGTCATTTAATACAATATGTTTAATAACTTTGTGTATTAAACAAAGTTTGTGTACATTGAGCCATCAAAAAACAAAGGTTTCACTATCTCACTCTCAATCCAAAATGTCCGTATTTTGGAATATTCCGTATTTCGGAATATTTGGATATGGGATACTCAACCTGTAATAATAAACTGGGAAGATTTGCACATCAAAATGAGATTCCACCAGTCAAACAACATATTTATTCTCTCAGTGAATGCCATTTTAATGAACATTTTCCTTATATGTATTCTTGTATTAACCAGCCAGAGATACCAGGATTGGGCCATTGCTACTATAATTACAGTGGCATAGCTAGAATAGGGATAGTCTTTCAAAATCCATATTTAGTTTGTCTTAAACTGCATGTAATTTGGAGATTTGGGATTAATCCAGAAAAGACTTCCAAGGCTTACAAATGCAAAAAATGATTATTAGTTGTTCAATTTCAGCTAAAATAATAGAAAAAAAATGAAAATGTCACTTGCACCGAATATGAAATGCCATTGACATGTAGAAGGTCACAAGAAGTTTCATGGAGCAAGTCAGCATGGCAAAGCCCTTCTTGTTCGGCGCTGCGGCTTTGTCCGGCACCCCGACCGTTGCCGAGCAACGGTCACAGCCGCCGCGCCTCCCTGTTCCCCCGCACGGCGCCTAGCAATGCCAGGACGCCGTGCGCGCTGAGCCGATGGGTACCTGGCAACGCCAGGACGCCGTGCACTCGGAGCCGCCGGTCTGGTGATCTGTATCCAGTCATCTTGTTCCGGTGGTCCTGACTCCTGGTGTCGGAAGCTAATCTTTGTACTTCTCCCTGCCTTCCCGTCGGTAGTTACCTGCGTTTGAGATCTGAAGATTCCGGTTCGCTTACGGTGGTTCCCGGTGTTGTGAGTAGCGGCCTTCAGCCACGCCTTGCGGCCTTGGCCGTGGAATTCTGTTTATTCTTGTTCCTTTGGGTGTTTTTGCGGAGGTGTTCTGCCATAGCTGTCCTACCTGGTATACGGCGGTGCCGTGTAGGGTTTGGATAGCGTACCTTGGTTTCCTTTTTCCTTTGGCGGCTGTGCTGCACATACTATTAGTTTGTAGTTCTGTCGTAGCCCCTAGCTCAGTCGTTGTGTTTAGTAAGAAGTCCCCTTGTTATCAACCCGTCTCCATTTACGCCTTGTCTCATACTAAGACCGGGGGGCATCGGAGTTGGGCAGACCTAATCCGCCCTTCAAACGCGGATGCCGTGGGCCCAAGAACACATAGTCTCGCAGGCGTAGACGGACCACGCGGGTAAAACAACGGAGTTAGGTTGCTAGGGGTTATTATTTATACCTAGTCATCATTTCAGCGCCACGTTCTTGTGCTCAGGACTTACCACTCCATATCTTTTCGTTCAGAGCACAAAGAACGTAACATTATCACCGGCCATAAAAAAACAAACAAAACTTTACATAAGCAAAATTAATCCAATAGTCTAACTGGGGAGGTGTTGGAGTTCTGTCCTCATGAATCCCAATCAGCTTTTGGCCAATCAGATTCAGGAACTCACTCAGATGGTGCAGGATCTTACCCTTCGGGTAAGGTCGCAGGAAGATCTCCTGCGGGCTTCCCCGAGTGTGACTCCTGAACTAAAAATGCACCTTCCTGATCGCTTTTCAGGTAACCAAAAAGATTTCTTTAATTTTAAGGAAGCCTGTAAACTGTATTTTCGCTTAAGGCCCCGGTCTTCAGGTACAGAGTCTCAGCGGGTGGGCATTGTGATGTCTTTGCTTCAAGGTGATCCCCAAACCTGGGCTTTTGGGTTATAATCTGATGATGCAGCCTTACAAACAGTAGATGCCTTCTTTAAATCGTTAGGCTTATTGTATGATGATCCAGATAGGGAAGCATCGGCCGAAAGCCACTTACGTGCACTTAAACAGGGTAAAAGTCCCGCCGAGGCCTATTGTACGGAATTTCGCCGTTGGTCGAACGACTGTGGCTGGAATGGTCCGGCCCTGCGCAGTCAGTTTTGCCTCGGTTTGTCTGAAGTTATTAAGGATAGCCTTCTTCAGTATCCAGCTCCGGAGACTTTAGATAAGCTCATGGAGCTTGCTATTAAGATTGACCATCGTCTCCGAGAACGGAGGGCTGAAAGAGGGGCTAGTTTCAGGTCTAGTCCAGGTGTATATGCTTTCCCTGAGGACGTCGAGGAGCCTATGCAAGTGGGTCTCTCCCAGCTGTCTCCAGAAGAAAGAGCCAGAAGGCTAAAGTCGGGACTCTGCTTATATTGTGGTAAGGGACAAATGGCGAGTAACTGTCCAAATAAGTAGGGAAACGCTCTGACCAAGTGAATTGTGAGGGGGTTCACTTGGGTCTGCAGTTAATCTCCTCAAATGATTCCCTGTTAATTCCTGTAAAAATTTCTTCTGGAAGTCTCAGTTCGTTTGTGTCAGCCTTTATTGACAGCGGGGCTGTGGGGAATTTTATGGATCTTGCCTGGGCTCAGGCTTTGGGAATTCAGCAGTCTCCTTTAGATAGACCTATCACCATGCATGGGTTAGACGGTGGTCCACTCTCTAATGGGGTAATTACTCATCGCCCCCCCCCCCCAGTACAACTGATAGTAGGGGCCTTACATTCTGAGAAAATTGAGTTTTATCTTACCCATTGTCCGGCTGTGCCTGTTGTTTTAGGTCACCCCTGGCTTGCCTTTCATAATCCCACCATAGATTAGCGGTCTGGGGAAATTTCCCGGTGGAGTTTTTTTTGTGTTAAAGAATGTATTTCTTGTCCAGTCCGGGTCGCGGCTCTCACTTCGGAACTTATACCTTCGGAATATCAGGATTTTGCTGACGTTTTCTCTAAGGGTAATGCGGATATTCTGCCTCCTCATCAGTCATATGACTGCGCCATTGACTTAGTCCCTGGTGCCACTCTGCCAAAAGGAAGACTATATGCATTATCTGGCCATGAGACTAAGGCTATGGATGATTATGTACAGGAGAGCCTGAAGAAGGGGTTTATTAGGACCTCGAAATCTCCGTTAAGTGCGGGGGGGGGGGGTTGTTGAGAAAAAAGATGGATCTCTTAGACCGTGTATTGATTATCGGGCCTTGAATAAGATTTCTATTAAAAACACCTAACCCTTGCCGTTGACTTCGGTACTGTTTGATCAGCTCCGTACTGCGGTTATTTTCTCCAAAATCGATCTCAGAGGGGCCTACAACCTCATCCGAATAAGATCTGGGGATGAATGGAAGACGGCTTTCAGTACACAGTCTGGACATTACGAATATCTTGTAATGCCATTCGGTCTGTCTAATGCTCCTGCGGTGTTTCAGGATCTTATTAACGATGTCCTTCGTGACTTTCTAGGAAAGTTTGTGGTAATTTATTTAGACGACATTTTGATTTATTCTGAGTCTTCCGATCAGCATGTGGCCCATGTGCGACTAGTACTTCAGAGGTTACGGGAGAATCATTTGTACGCTAAACTGGAGAAATGTGATTTCCACATCACGGAGGTGTCCTTTTTAGGATATATTATTTCTCCAAAGGGGTTTTACATGGAACCAAAGAAACTCCAGGCAATCCTAAGCTGGACGCAACCCACTAACTTAAAGGCTATCCAGCGATTCTTAGGTTTTGTGAACTATTATAGGCATTTTATTCATGCCTTTTCAGATTTAGTTGCTCCTATTGTTGCTTTGATAAAGAAAGGAGCTGATCCTTCCAATTGGTCGCCTCAAGCCAAGTCTGCCTTCCTGGCCCTAAAACAGGCCTTTGTCTCAGCTCCAGTACTCAGACACCCTAACCCAGATCTTCCCTTTATTGTCGAGGTGAACGCCCCTGAGGTTGGAGTGGAAGCCATCCTTTCTCAGGAAGACCCCGAGTCTCTGGAGTTACACCCGTGTGCCTTCATGTCCAGGAGATTCTCCTCCGCTGAATCCTACTATGATGTTGGTAATCGAGAGTTGCTGGCAGTTAAATGGGCTTTCGAGGAGTGGAGGCACTGGCTTGAAGGAGCGAAGCATACCATTACTGTGTTCACTGACCACAAGAATCTACAGTATATTGAATCAGCAAAACGGCTAAATGCCCGGCAGGCACGTTGGGCGCTGTTTTTTACTCGATTTAAGTTCATCATCACCTTCAGGCCCGGTTCTAAGAATACCAAAGCCGATGCCCTGTCACGTTGTTTTCTTCCTGCTCACGATAACCTTTCTTCCGCAACTCCCATTGTCTCATCGTCCGTCATCCGGGCCGGCCTCACACAGGATTTATTCACACAACTAGTTCAGCTTCAGCAGCAGGCTCCCAGTGTTACTCCTGTTGATCGTCTCTTCGTCCCTGAGTTCTTGAGAGGCACTGTCCTTGCTGAGTTTCATGATAGTAAGGTTTCTGGTCATCCGGGTATTGCTAAAACCTTGGACTTAATCTCTCGCTCGGTGTGGTGGCCTAATCTTTCCAAGGATGTAAGGGAATTTGTCCTTTCCTGTCAGGTTTGTGCTCAGCACAAGATATCCCGATGTCTTCCGGTCGAGCAACTCATGCCTCTGGCAATTCCACTCAGGCCATGGTCACACATTTCCATGGATTTCGTGGTGGATCTTCCTCTTTCATCTGGATTCTGGGTCATTTGTGTAGTGGTGGACCGTTTCATTGCTCTTCCCCGATTACCCTCCGCTCAAGTTTTGGCAGTTCTGTTTCTCCGCCATGTCTTCAGGCTTCATGGTTTACCCGTGGATATAGTCTCAGACCGGGGGCCACAATTCATTGCCCATTTTTGGAAACGTTTTTGTGCCTCATTAAACATGAAACTCTCTTTAACATCTGGATACCCTCCACAGTCTGACGGACAGACTGAACGCGTTAATCAGTCACTAAAACAATACTTACGTCTTTATTCTGCCAAACTTCAGAACGATTGGTCAAGTTTTCTTCCTCTGGCCGAGTTTGCCTATAATAACTCTTGCCATTCTTCCACCAAGGAGTCTCCATTCTTTTCGGTCCTGGGCTTTCATTCTAGGGCCAATTCCTTTACTCCTCATTGTCCAGCCTCTTCATTGACCTTAACTTCCCGTCTCAGAGTTATTTGGAGAAAGGTACACCTTGCCCTTGAGAAGGCTGCTTTCCGAGAGAAAGTTTTTTCTGATAGGTCCCGACGCCCGTGCACATTTAAGGTGGGGGATAAGGTGTGGTTGTCAACCCACAACATCAAGCTCCAACAACCCTCGGCTAGATTGGGACCCAGATTTATTGGACCATTTCTTATTGTCAAGAAAGTCAATCCAGTGGCTTTTCGGCTACGGTTGCCTAAATCACTTAAAATCGGCAACACTTTCCACTGTTCTCTTTTGAAGCAATATATTTTTTCCAAGAGATTCCCTCTGAAGACTTTTCAGGGTAGACCACCGGTGGATGTTCAGGGTCAACAAGAGTTCCTTGTGGAGAAAGTCTTAGATTCTAAGTTTTCTCGTGGTAGGCTCTATTTTTTGGTTCATTGGAAGGGGTATGGCCTGGAGGAAAGGTCTTGGGTCCTGGACAAGGATTTACATGCCCCTAAACTTAAGAGATTGTTCTTTCAGGAATTTCCTCAGAAACCCGGATCTAGGGGTTTCTTTAACCTCTCCTCAAGGTGGGGGTACTGTTAGGTGCAGTGGCTCTGTCCGGTGCCCCGACCGTTGCCGAGCAACAGTCACGGCCGCCGCACCTCCCTGTTCCCCCGCACGGCGCCTAGCAACGGCAGGATGCCATGCACGCTGAGCCGCCGGGTCCCTGGCAATGCCAGGATGCCGTGCGCTCTGAGCCGCCGGGTCCATGGCAACAGGGACGCCACAGGCGGACTGCGTTCCCCATTGCCATGTTAATATTAAATACACCTGCTTAACTCTGAGTCATGCAGCAAGGCAGCTGTACGACATCACTTATTAGGTCCTCTATAGCCATTGGAGGGCTCCCTGTTATATTCTGTCCCAGTGCATTAAACAGACGCCGGTGATAGCTTCCTGTGAGCTGTTCCTGCTCTGGAGAAAATTCCCTGTCCAGTGTTCTGAATCCAGTCATCTTGTTCCGGTGGTCCTGACTCCTGGTGTCGAAAGCTAATCTTTGTACTTCTCCCTGCCTTCCTGTCGGTAGTTACCTGCGTTTGAGATCCGAAGATTCCGGTTCGCTTACGGTGGTTCCCGGTGTTGTGAGTAGCGGCCTTCAGCCATGCCTTGCGGCCTTGGCCGTGGAATTCCATTTATTCTTGTTCCTTTAAGTGTTTTTGCGGAGGTGTTCTGCCATAGCTGTCCTACCTGGTATACGGCGGTGCAGTGTAGGGTTTGGATAGCGTACCTTGGTTTCCTTTTTCCTTTGGCGGCTGTGCTGCACATACTATTAGTTTGTAGTTCTGTCGTAGCGCCTAGCTCAGTTATTGTGTTTAGTTATAGGTCCCCTTGTTATCATCCCGTCTCCGTTTACACCTTGTCTCATACTAAGACCAGGGGGGCATCGGAGTTGGGCAGACCTAATCCGCCCTTCAAACGCGGCTGCTGTGGGCCCAAGAACACATAGTCTCGCAGGCGTAGACAGACCACGCGGGTGAAATAACGGAGTTAGGTTGCTAGGGGTTATTATTTATACCTAGTCATCATTTCAGCGTCACGTTCTTGTGCTCAGGACTTACCACTCCATATCTTTTCGTTCAGAGCACAAAGAACGTAACCTTCTAAGAAATCCTCACCTCTTACAGATTCCTTAGCCATTTTTCCCTTGTAGCAGACTGCTCCTCGGCCCCATGGGACATTATTCTGGTAGATACATTACACATACAATCTTTTATGACTGGCCTGAGATCATTATCTCACTTCCTTACTTGTGGAGGGCTTCAAAAAAGATCAGGGACCATACACTGTTTTGCTAAATTTTTAGGGCATTTTGACAGACCACATCTCATGGTTACTTTGTTTCGGACCATGATAGTGTTACTTTGTACATGACAGTGTGTCTTTGCTCTTGAATAGTGTTTCTTTTCTAATATAAAGTATACACAATATAACAGATTTATTAATACATGGATTTCAATGGTTGTCAGAAAACTTAATAATTCCAGATTGAACAAGTTAATAAATACCCTTCTGAGGAAACTACTGGATCATGGTGGTGATTCATCACTGTGAAATTTCACAATTAAACTAATGTAGAATCCTGACTGCATGATTAACTACAGACTGGTATCAAAAATCTAGTAAAGGTTATTGAGAAAGTGGTTGCAACTCAACTGAAAGCCCATGTGACAACCCATGATATTTATGATCCATTGCAGTCAGGATTCAGAAGACATAGCACTGAAACAGCCTTGGTATGTAAGCTAAATGATCTTCTGATGGCAAGTGATAGAGGTGACTGTTCAATCGTAATCCTTCTGGATCTCTCTCTGCACTTGATACTGTGGACCATGGGATTGATTGAGTAGCTGAACAATTTCTGTGGACTGGATGGCACAGTCCTTAGCTGAGTCAAATCATTTCTCACCGTTAACAAACCTAAATGGCTGTCTAGCTGAGCTCCAGAAGTGGATGAGTGCCAGTTGGCTGCGACTAAATCCTTA